>NW_024875668.1:0-371 GCF_018340385.1 Cyprinus carpio
TCATTGTTTTAATCAATGCTTGTGACAAATATGGTTGCTGTTTCAAATTAATATGATTATTGTAGCTGGACGTGTGTGCGCGTGCGTGTGTGCGTGCGTGCAGTTCAGAGAGAGTTCTTCTCGCGATACACTTTTTAAAGCAACGGTGAAGAAGCATCGCCTCTGAATGATGGAGGGTGGGGGTATTTATTTTTTTTTATTAAAAGGATTTCTATATTTTATCCACTCAATAGTCTACAATTATAATAGCCATATAAACGTAGCGTAATTATAATAATAAAACATAGTGGGAAATTCAGTGATATTGGCTTTTGTGATTGGCCAATACCGGCAGACTGGAGCCAATGGAAATGCTTCTCCTTCCGTGCGCG
>NW_024875669.1:0-108 GCF_018340385.1 Cyprinus carpio
GTGTGTTTGTCAAAGACTGAGTTAAAGAAGAAACATCTGTAATGTCACAGTAACGAAGACTAGAAAGAGACAAACAGAGGAAGAGAGATCATCTTACAAACAAATCAT
>NW_024875669.1:369-463 GCF_018340385.1 Cyprinus carpio
CCGTACAAAGTCTCATGCCATTTAGATAAATGGAACATTTTTATTTTTATTTCAGCAAACATCATTTGGGGTCTCAAAAGACCTTGAACAGCAC
>NW_024875669.1:805-992 GCF_018340385.1 Cyprinus carpio
CAAAGCGACTTACAAATGAAGACAATTGAAGCAATCAGAATCAACATAAGAGCAATGATACACAAGTGCTATAACAAGTCTCAGTTAGCTTAACACAGAACATGTAGCAAGTTTTTTTTTATTATTATTATTATTATATGAGTATGCAAAACTGTGACATTTCATTCACTGACGCTCTTTAGACTAA
>NW_024875669.1:1027-1306 GCF_018340385.1 Cyprinus carpio
AATACTCCCTTTTTTTTAAAAAATAAAATAGTATTATCACACTTTATTATGTAGTTTATTATTTTATATATATAAAAAAAACTAAATAAAGTGCAATAATTTCATCACTATTATTAATTTATTTTTTACTGTTATATTTGATGGGTCACAGCATGTGAGGACCAAACCAAATATCCAGGTTTTCATAAGAGAACCAGGCTGAATAATGTATAACTTACTATAGCTTTTAAGGGGGGCATCCCTCAGATGTGTGTGTGTGTGTGTGGGGGGGGGGGGGGG
>NW_024875669.1:1654-1736 GCF_018340385.1 Cyprinus carpio
CTGTCAACTTTAATTTATTAAAGTAAACAGTAATCTTTAATCTCAGTGTAACTGCTGTAGAGTATAATGATACTAACTCTAG
>NW_024875669.1:1982-2094 GCF_018340385.1 Cyprinus carpio
GAAATAAAATGTTGCCAAAACCTGAAAGCAATATAAGTAAATAAATAATTAAACTAAAACAAAAACAAAACTAGGATTTGAGGATATTAGTTACATTTCAAGTCTGGAGAAT
>NW_024875669.1:2234-3158 GCF_018340385.1 Cyprinus carpio
GACATTTTAAGCAGGGTTCGTACAGAAACTCCAAAATGAAACTCCAAGACTTTCAAGGACTTTAAGCACTAGTTTTTTTGGTTTTCAACTCATTTCCTTATCCCAAATGATTTTTTTTTCTCATGAATATGTATTTTTAAATATTTTAACTAATCAAGGGCTGTAACTAATTGTTTTGGTAATCAAGTAATCTACATATTATTTTGACAATTGAGTAATCTGATATTTTTTAGTAATACAAATAGACCTAAGTGAAAACAGGCTTTAGTATGACTATTTATATATAAACTAACGATGAGGCAATACTAATTGGTTCAAATAAAGCATCAAAACCAAGTAATTACATGATTTTAAAGAACAACCCTGATAAAACAGGCCTACATAATGTAATATGCCTACACAAAATATGAAAATAACCAACTTAAGTTTATTATGTATTATAACAAACACCTGCAGAGGGCACCAATGGCATGGTGATGCTTTACTTTGCGCGTGATTCAAGGACGTTTAAATCCATGTAATTTTAATATTTGGCCACGTGCAAACTCAGAGCAAGGGTTAGAACTTTTATTTTGATATCGCGATGTACAACAAATCGCACATTTAGAAATATGTCGATGAATTCTCCTGTGTTGGCATAGGTTAATAAATGATTTACGTTATAAATCTAATGAGATAACACACACTGTTTTCTCAGATGAATGTTAAGCAACACAAACTCACAGCATATGCAGAGGAAGAGTTTGAGTCCCGAGCAGCTGAGATTAGGGTTGCTAACTTTAGAAAAGGAAAATAAGGGACAATTGTGGTTTTTCATAGAAAAATAAGAGACAGAAGGATAAGGGACACACACAGGCCTATTATATATACACACTCACCTAAAGGATTATTAGGAACACCATACTAATACTGTGTTTGACCCCC
>NW_024875669.1:3903-4014 GCF_018340385.1 Cyprinus carpio
TTTTAGATTTGTAATGTTTTTTAATGAAGTCACTTATGCTCTTCAAAAAAAAACAGTAATATTGTGAAATATTATTGCAATTTCTAATATTGGTTTCCTATCTTATTTACT
>NW_024875669.1:4062-4712 GCF_018340385.1 Cyprinus carpio
TGCAGCACTGAATTTTCAGCATCAGTACTCCAGTCTTCAGTGTCACATGATCCTTTAGAAATCATTCTAATATGCTGCGTTATTATCAGTGTTGATAATATTTATCAACTGTTGGATGCTTAATATTTGTTGGAACCTGTGTTTCATAAATAAAATAAAAAGTTAAAACAAACAGAATTTATTCAAAATAGATTTTTTTTTTCACTTTTTATCCATTTAACAGCTTAATCCTTGCTGAATAAAAGTATTCTAAAAGTTTATTTAAATGTACCGACCACAAACTTTTGAAAAATAGATTTCAATATATTTTTATTGTATATTTAACACAAACATTTTATTTTGAATGTTCTGTTCTTTATACTTTTTATTTACCAAAGAATCCTTAAAAAATAAAGTCGAAACACGGATGTTAAAAACCAGTGTGAGTCCCGCTCGCTGTGAGCGACCAGCCGGCAGAGGATTCCGCTTGGTCTTAAAGCCTCCCTCGAACGGTTATGCTCACAAATCAAACACTTGCCAAAAAATAATAATTGATTCTCAGTTTAGAGTTTGGAATTCATATGGTCTAGGTGCATATTATACGGAATGGTTGGTAACCTAGCTGAGATGGAGACGCTCCACGCTTGTAAATGATAACAGTGCAACACAAA
>NW_024875669.1:4807-4930 GCF_018340385.1 Cyprinus carpio
TTGTGTTGAGTGTACAGTGTTTATCCTGCAGTAGAGCAGAGATCTGATTCACTCCTGTGACTCCTAGTTCACGTCCCCTCAGATTCAGCTCTCTCAGGAGTAACGGGTTTTTACCCACAATTC
>NW_024875669.1:4935-5314 GCF_018340385.1 Cyprinus carpio
AAGGGGAAAAAAATAACACTTATTTCATATATACTGCCCTTTAAAAATTCAAGTACTTTAAGCACCTTGTACGAACCCTGCTTGGAATATGACACATGCTAATAGTCCGCCATTACTTATCTCTTGCTGTAGCTGCTGGAGAAACAATGTCAGCACCAAAGAGACATTAAAAGTGTTGTGTGACAGAGCTCCTGGCTTCCTGGCTCTCTGTAAGGCTAATGCTGCTAAAGCTACCATTGTCTCTGCCTGTTTTCACTAATGCTGCCTTCACCTGCTGCCAGAATGATCGTGAATAGGAATGTGGTCGTTAAAAACCGCGTTTGTTAGCAATGTGATGTCAGTAACACGGTCACCACCAGTTAAACCGTAACACTGGTAT
>NW_024875669.1:6315-6464 GCF_018340385.1 Cyprinus carpio
AAAGATGAAGCTGGAATCAATTCAATGTGCAATACATCACAAAACATTTCAAGATTATCAAACATTGTTTGTAACAAAAAGCTCTATTTTTTTTTTTTTAAGATAAAAGTAAATTCTTTAAAAGAAACTCAGGGGCAAAAGCTCACTAG
>NW_024875669.1:6820-13056 GCF_018340385.1 Cyprinus carpio
CAATGCATCCTATTTACTACATCCCCTTTCCCCAGATAACACTAGCTTCAAATAATTATCTACATTACTCTTTACTATATATCACATGTTTTACAACTATTGTGCATTTTACCCCGTTTTACTATATATATAAGGGAACAACACAAAACCATAACATTTGTGCATTTTCAATATAAACTAGGGACTTCGGGTGGACTACCTCTGTCCCAGTGCGTTCCAGGAGCCTTATTCTTGTGCCGTGGCAGGGGCACTCACTTCTAAAACTTATTCCTAGTCCTGTAAATAACTCGGAGTCTTCTTCTGTCTGAAATTAGGCCTCCTTACACTTCTAAATGGCCTTTCACCAACAGGGAGATTCTGATCTTACCACCTCCTTGGCCAGTTCCTCCTTCTGCTCCCACATTAGTGTCTAAGCAGTGTAACCCCAACAGTTGATGTTAACTCCTCCTCCATCTTTCAAAGATGGTCCTCCCAAACTACCAAAGTAGTCCTCTGCAGGCACAGCATACCGGTTCCTCACTTGATCTATGTGCCGCGTACTACCTGGCCATTTCCCCAAGTGCAACAGTACAAGACACCGGTCCGGTCTGTTTCTGAACTGTCCTAGGAATCCAAATGGGTCCTTGAACCAAAGTGCTTAGTGTACTACTTGGTCAACCTTCAGTCACATTGCCCTTCTGTTAGCATGTCGATCATGTTTAAAGATTTTTGCTTCATCTGTTTTTCCTGTAATTGACTTTTAAAAATCTGGGTGGATGAGGATTCAAGTAAGACCTTTAGTTTTCTTCCCACACCAACAGTTCTGCAGGAGATTTCCCAGTAGCTCGACTGTGAGTGTGGATCCTGTAACTGAACAAGTGCTCTAAGGCCAGCTTTGTCTCCAATGGAATATCAGCTCTCTTCTTCATTAGACTTTTGAACGCTTGCACCACTTCCGCTCCAGCCAGTTCATTAGAAGCTGCATGGATACGTGTGCTGTGGTGATGTGTTTGATGCCATTTCTCGGATCATGAACTCCTGGAACTCTGAATTTGTGAAACAACTGCCATTATCCTGCCAAGACCATTTCAGGTATCCCATGTTGGCTATACAACTTTGTCTCAGGCACTGCATGGTTACTGTAGAGGTAGACTTATGTAACGGGTACACGCCTAGCCATTTAGCGTAGGTATCCACTATGACTGGGAAAACATTCTACCTAAACCATTGGACCAGCATTAATCTACTGTGGAGTCTTTACACGGCAGATTCGGCACTCCCACGGATGGAAAGGTGCACAGGGTGCAGAATTTCGGCCTCTCTTGGCATGTGGCATAAAGTTTTTACCATGACCTGCTATTTCTGCATCCATCTGTGGCTACCTACATGTAACTTCGCATAAACTCCTTTCTATCTGGTTATTCCAGTGTGACTGATATGTAATTGTTTCTAATACTAGAGCCCAGCACGGTCCCTGGCGGGGGAACTACTACTCGCTAGCCCCTACCAGAACACCACAGCCTCCCTGTACACTGAGTTGCTCTCGCTTCTTAGTACTATGCTCCAAACAACGGACTCATCCAGTCCCTGTTGGCCATCCTTTTGAGTACAAACTCTCGTACTCGAAAAGCTAAAAAATGCAGCCTTGTCTGTCCATTTCAGCACTTGGTCCGCTTTGACAAGGTACACATACCTTTCTTCTAAGTAGGCGCACTCTTTCTTCATCCGCTTGGTGTCTCTACTCCTTTCTCTGTTAAATAGTAGCCCATAAGTCCATCAGCATTTTGATGTCTCCTTGCCAGCTTTGTAAATAATGGATATGTACAGATCCACCCAATGTCACAGCCCATCTCTGGATATCGGGCGATGGCGCATTTGGGGCACTTCTGTCAGTTTATTAAATAAGGAACTAACGGTTTGTGCTCCGCTACAATGGTGAACTGCTCAATACAAGTACATGTTGTGCACTTTTCTTCACACCACACAGGACAGACTAGGACTCTCCTTCTATAATTAAGAATAATTATTCTTAACTGCATTTCAGTGTTCGAGGGAATTAAACCCGATTTTGACTTCGCCAGTGCAGTCCCTCCATTCACTGTCGCGGATAACACAGCTACAAAACCCCTGCATGGAGAAGCATCACAAGCCAGATGGCACGGGTTTATGTATGTCACAAAGCACTAGTATAGCTGGAGGACTGCAAGAAGATCCCTTTGGACTTCTCAAGGTTTCTTTGTCTGAGCCTCCCATGTCCATTTGACTCCTTCCCCTCAACAGGCATGCAGTGGTGCTAATAAGGTGGATACAGGACTAGGGCAGAAAACTTAAGTGACAATAGTTCAACAAGCCTACATAAGCCCCTCTTCAATTCACTCATACAGACTCAAGTGTGTGGGGGGCTTCCTGATCACGTGGACTTTTTCTCTGTGACTGGCTGCACCCCCTTCTGGCGCTGATTTTGTGGCCTAGAAATCACCACCCTCCTCTCCAAGGAACTCACACTCCTGCTAGCAAGCTTCAACCTCAGCCCTCATTTCTTTTAGTCTAGACAATACCTCGGCCCAGGCCTTTCTTAGATGTTCCCCCTCTCATCACTCAGTCCCTGTGGACTCAAAATGTCATCCAAATAAACCGCGGATGTGCGGTATGTTTTGTAAGACTCCTTCCATAGTGCCAGTTAGAAGATGGCCAGCTTTGACGCTACCCAAATGGTAGCCTCACAATAAGTGTACAGTCAGCACAATGTGCGTATTGATATAGTGACAACTTTCGGTGCACTGGGGTCAAAGTATGATCTGTTGATACAGCATGACTCATGTCCAACTTTGAAAATTTCACTTGCCCTCCGGCTGACCCAGCAAACAACAATCATCCACTTTAGGAATAGGATATTGTTCCACACTGGATGCTCTGTTGACGGTGAGTTTATAATCCCCTGAAGTCCGAAATGGGCATATCTGGCTTCCTCACACGGTAGGCCAATGGTTGCTGCCCCATTCTGGAAAACTGTACTGGTTCTATAATTTTCTCTTTCCACCCAGCTCCTTTGAAGCTCTGCTCTCCACCAGGGGTTTTTTTACTGGCAAAAGGTAAACAGACTGAGGCTTATAGAATCGTGGCTGGGCTTCAGGGGTTAACATGAATGTTCGCTGTGCGGTGTCCCCTTAAGCTGTCCCAGCTCTTTCTTTAGAACACTTCAGTGTGCCTGTCTAACATTCATCTGACAATTTTACAGCTGGAGTCATTGTTACTTTATTTACCAGCTGGCTGGCAGCAGCCCTAGTCACTTTAGCCAGCCACGGCCCAACAAATTGGCCCTGCCCCCTTCTACTACGACCACGCAAAGCTTTTTTCACTTCCTGGTATGTCACTCTTCCTGTTAACTCCGACCCAGCACCCCAATCTTATAACCATGTATCTTCTTCAAGGTCATTTTGCATATCCCACGCAGGATGTCTGTCTTTTCCAAACAAGGCTTGGGATATTGTTCCTTGCTGATGATTGTACACCACATCTGTGTCCTCAAACTCCATTCCATGCCATTCACCTTTAACTTTTGTGGATAGAGCACCTTAGGTAGGTTTTGTGATACACGGTAAAATGTTAATTGATGTCCTTGCATCATCTACATCACTCACTTCCTCCTCTTTGACTAAATGTGACATCCTATCTTCTCCTTTTCCTTTCTCTCCACTCTATGTCCTTGAACTGTGCTTTCTGTGAACTAGCCCAAGCTCGATCGACCTGCATGGCTCGTTTATGTGTCCACGCTTCCAACCATATGACAGAGTTCATTCACAAACCGCATTCCTCGGGCGCATGCTTTCCCCTTACATCGTAACACACAAAACTTTTTCGGGCTTTCTTGTCCGGGAATAACACTCTATGCACCGACATTTGTCCTTTCAGCATCCTCGTTGCTTGCGCTGTCTCCTCTGATAACATCCCTTGTAAATCTTTTACATTTTTGTTTGCCGACTCCATTGCCTGACAGATATTAAGTGCTTTCTCAAAGTTTAAGTCCACTTCCGACAATAGCCGTCTCTGCATCCTGTCATCATTCACTCCACACACAAGTCTGTCACACAACATTTGCGAAAGCGTGGCCCCATACTCACAATGTTGTGCCAATTTTTTCAGTTCAGCCACATAGTCAGCAACAGTCTCTCCATTCTTCCGTGTGCGTGAATTAAACTTAAATCTTTGCACGATTTCACTCGGCTTTGGATTGTAATGGGCTTTGAGCACGTTTATCAACTCCCCATATGTTTTCTCTCCAGGAGTCATGGGACACAGCAAACTTCTCAACAAACTATAAGTGGCTGCACCTACCCCACTTAATAGCACTGCTTTCTTTTTGTCAGCGTCGGTAATCTCGTTTGCTTGAAAGAAAAACTCCAGCATCTCACTGTATTCCTCCCACAATTGTGTCTCACCGTCAAAAGGGCTCACCGTTCCGACCAGCGCTGCCATCGTTTTTATCCCATCCTCGTCGCCATTTATGTAATATCCTTGATGCATCACAAATGTGGAGACATGAGATTTACTTAATCTTTATTAACAGGTGCAGAGCGGACTACGCATCACGACACCGTCACAGCAGATGAACTTCCAACCCCCCGGAACACACTCATCAAGAGAAAAGGTAACATAAGTAAACTCATGCCGCCCTCTACTGGACAACTTTGTCCAATGCATCCTATTTACTACAAGACCATCTCTGGATAGTCTTATTTAACTGATGTCTGTGTTGATGCAACAGTAATTCTGCTCATTATGAGAGGAACTGCAGGTTCAGACGTGTGTGTGTGTGTTGAATTATCACTGATCCTCTCCTGACACACATCACATGTTTGTGGCCTGTGATAGATCTGCTGTAGTAGATCTACAGTGTTGTGAATCTGAGCTTGATGAAATTTGAATGTACAGTGTATTCAGTAACATTTAAGCAATTGCATAATAAATCACACTGAATATGTTTTTCATGAGAAATGTCCACAAATAACACAATCATGAATGTTAACTGAGGCACCAAAACTGAACACCAGCACATCTAGTGACACAAAATGTCTGATTAAGCTGTAATCTCTTTAACACAACTAAACTAGTTAACAGTAGCTGCAGCATCTCATCTTTCATGTTTGATCATTTTCAACAACAAATTGTGTACCTTACTGAACTAGTGAAATAATATAAATATTCTATAATACACTGTAGACCTTACTAAATATACTATAATATAATACACTTATATATAAATACAAATATTTCAAATGTGTATCATCATTTGATTTAGCATTATTTCATCAGGTCTCACCCCTCAGAGTCTTGAGAGTTGACAGTTTGGATCCTGTAGTAAAATCACCTGAGCTGCTTCTGCTCCTGATGGTCCAGGATCATTTCCCGTGAGATCCAGCCTCCCTATCAGGTGAAGGTTTGACCTTTAGAGTTGAAGCCAGAGCTTATAACCTTTCTTCACTGATACCGTAGTCTGAAAGTCTATTAGAAAATATGTTATTCTTCCTTATAACACAGATTTTCACACAAGTACATGTTCTAGAATGAAGAAAATAAAAAGATGCACTACGGGAATTTTGACCTGAATGGACTCTTTTCACAGTAAAGCTGGGTAAAGTTATATACTGGTGAACGTAAACTACAACAAATGCAATTTTTGCATTTTCATTTTCCACAATTATAACCTACAGTTGCAATCAAAATTACTCAACCCCTCAGAGACTGCAGTACTTTACAAATACAAGCTTTTCTGAAGATCCAGGATAAAATCAAAATTGCATCTATAACAGTGCACTGGCATATTACAAGTGATAATGTCAATATATAATGTAATATTTTTTAGTCATAAAAGATTTTTTTAATAACAGAGTTATGTCATAAATATTTAACCCCTATTCAACATCGCTGTTTTTAAGTCACTTATTTGCATGGTGGGGAATAAAACAGTCTCAAAACACAATTAAGTCTTTAGAAACTCTATTAAAAACAGAATTAGCTTGAGCTGTTACACATACACACATACACACAGTTAGTCCATGCATGTGCTGAAGTTGAGTAGCAAAAATGGCAAAGTCAACAGAGATCTCACAAAAGCTATAGAGAAGCTATAGAGAATAAATAATTGTATTACTTTAGAAAGTCTAAGGCTATATGAAGATTTCCAAGACATTAAAAGCTCTCAGTCTTATTCCTTAGCTTAAAGTGTGTTGTACCAGAAAACCTTTGAGGGTGTTGAA
>NW_024875669.1:13079-13369 GCF_018340385.1 Cyprinus carpio
TGAGAGAAGAGATGTTTTTGTGAGAGAAAGGTATAGTTATTTTCATTAAAGATCACAAGGGTACATTCATTTTTAGAAATAAATTATGTACCCTGNTCTGCAATGTACAGCCAAAGACTTGCAAGCTGACCCGATGAAAGGAGGAAAACCATTTCAATGCAGTGTGAGAAGAACACTAGACTATTTAGATGAAAGATCTGGATTAGAAATACATTATGTGCACAGAAAAATCATTTCAGCACTGCAATATTCCATAAAAAATAATAACTGTCAACTTTAATTTATGAAAG
>NW_024875670.1:0-189 GCF_018340385.1 Cyprinus carpio
TACAGTATCTTTAGTTGGACTAGCACTATTTCCACACAATTATTTATATTAAATTAAATTAAAGTGCATTAAGCACAAAATTAGTTGTTCGAATTTAACAGACTTTAGTATGGAGATAGAATTGTTCCTTGATCCACAAATAAATGTAAAGAGGTTTAAAAAAATTAAAAAAAAAAAAAAAAATATTGA
>NW_024875670.1:298-2650 GCF_018340385.1 Cyprinus carpio
CAGCTTTGTCTGTCATTTATTTGTGAATCGGTCCTGTGCATTTACGAATTGTGAAATAAGACGTGCTGACAATCCACAAATAGGTGGACTCCACCCACCGTCTACTCAAGCCAATCAGATAACAGCCACATGTCGCTGACCAATCGTAGCACGATCTTGCTATAGCCAATCACGTTTTGCTTTACAATCAGGGCGGTCTCGTCCTGAGATAACTTCATTCATCTGCATTGGCTCAAATAGGTAATATAAGGGCCATAAAAGGGGTAACGTTACAGTAAATTATGTTTAAAATTGGATTTAATATAATGATTTAAATTGGAAAACTGGGAAATGCTGTTGGCTGTTGTGTGACGGCAATTTAACATATTACACAAACAAACATTTATTATGAGGTTAAGTTTAGTTATTTGTTTGTCAGTTACTTATTGACGCTATAGCTTAAATGGGCTTGATTATCTGACATTGAGTAGACGGTGAGTGGAGTGCACGATTTTGTGGATTGTCAGCATGCCTTGTTTCACAATTCGTGAAATGCATCAGGACGCCATTCACAAATAAATGACAGACAAAAGTTGTGGTTGTGACATAAATATATATCTTTGTGAATATGTTTTTATTTGCAAATCTCATTTTTAATTATTTGTGAATTTAATTCTTGCTTGTCAGAAACTTTTTAAGATTTATTTGTGGATCTCATATTTATTGTCAGCATGTCATTTTCTTTTATTATTATTATTTTTTAAAAAATCTTTACATTTTATTTAGGATCATATCATTTATTTAAATGGCAATACCTATCTCCATACTGAAACGTTAAATTCTAACAAATTAATTTTGTGCTTAATTCACTTTTAATTTAATTTCTTAATTTAATTTAATATAAAAAATTCAAAGGGTAATAGTACTAGTCCAACCAGTATACTATATTTGATTGTGCCAGTTTCTCCAAACCATCAGGCAATTTTTCAGATATCCTATACGTGGTCGGTTGACCCACAGACTCATAAAATATTTTTAATGGTATATTTAAACACATAATAGGCATAATACAAGTTTGCATTGTCTTAACAACAAAATACTCCCAAATAACCGAGTATTACAATTTTTTACAGGCACATGATGCCGTCAATAAATGGATTCGGCTCACTAGTATTACACCATTTTAAATAAACAATAATAACACAACAATAGCTTTAGCAAACATAAAACCTATGCATTCCCTAAATACCGCTTTGGATACCTACCTGTACTGCCTGCATTCAAAGCATTGTCCTTTTTCGGCATGTTACATACCAGAATCGGAATCAGGAACGAGCTTTATTTGCCAAGTAGCTTACGCCATACAAGGAATTTGTTTAGTGACATAAGCTTCAGTACACAGAGGACAACAACAACACACACAGAGAAAAAAACAAAAAAAACAAAGAAACAAATTGCAAATAAATAAACTGTTATGAACAGTTGTGGCTATAGATGATAAATTGGAAAGTAGGAATAGAGAAGATGCAGAGATGTACTTGGATGAGGGTGTAACAATAAATATAAGATATTGGCACATTTGTATTGCATAGAAGTGGGGAACATTTTAAACTGTTTTCATGAGGTTGGTAGCTTGCCGGGGGAAGAACTGTTCTTGGCCCTGACGATCCGTCCTGGTATTTGCGGCTCTAGAAGCGGCCAGATGGCAAAAAGTTCAAAAAGGGGGTAACTTGAGAGAGGATCAGGTGATTTTCTGAGCCCTTTTCCTCACTCTGGATGTATTCGGTTCTTGAAGGGTGGGCAGGGGAGCACTGTAGTCTTCTGATGTCTGATTTTGTAGCTGAACCAAAACCAGGACAGTTATGAATGCCAAGGACCGACTCAATGACGGCTGAGTAGGAACTGTTTATAAACGCAAAATTATACGATATTAATTTTTGTAACTAATAAACTTATAATTTAATGAGCGTGTGAAAAACTTCCTATGCTCGGACCACTACACCCTATATCCATTAAAATATAGTATAGGCCACACCTAAAATTGAAAGATAATAAGAAGAAGAATAAGAATAATAGAATAATTAAGAATACTGTAAAGACCTTATAAGAATAATAATAATAATACCAGCTACGATCATACGAATAGAGCNTGGGACGTTCAAAACGCCGCAATTGACGGCGTTTAGGGACGTTTAAAACGCCGTGATTGACGGCGTTTTATGTGGTAAAGAGCGGCGCAATGGACGGCGTTTAGGGACGTTTAAAAAGCCGTAATTGACGGCGTTTTATGTGGTAAAGAGCGGCGCAATGGACGGCGTTTAGGGACGTTTAAAACGCCGTAATTGACGGCGTTTTAGGTGGGAAAGAGCGGCG
>NW_024875671.1:0-326 GCF_018340385.1 Cyprinus carpio
TGTGACAGACTGTGCAGATGTAAGTTGGACCATGCAGAATTTGACACCGAAATGCAGATATGGGCTTTTGCATTATGCTGTTGGACACAGGCTGGTTTGTCACATCAGAATTCGGAGTATCCTGGCTGGAACAAATGTATCGCCTGTATTTTCTCTTGATCCTTAATGCACATCTCAACTTGTGAAGTATCTGGAATCCAGGATCGCTGAGACACTTCTGTTTCTTCTGGAGAATACAACGTAGAATGTGATGTGACCTAAATTCTGAATCACTTGCATATCTTCTGGCCATGTAGCCCTTCATTTTCTTCTGGAAAAGATCATCA
>NW_024875671.1:1273-2048 GCF_018340385.1 Cyprinus carpio
TCTCCATTTCAGTAGTTCCTCTGTCTCTCAGATACCCCATCACAACTTCTGACTTTTGGACGCTGTAGTTGTGGTTAGAAGTTGAGATGCTCACAGGTACTTCAGCCATGCTTAGAAGATCCTGTNCGTCTTGTACCTCCTGACCATGTAATCCTTCTTTTTCTTCTGGTGAAGATCATCCATCTTATACCTCCTCACCATGTAGTCCTTCTTTTTTCTCAGATAAAAAGCATCAGTGTGGTACCTCCTGATTAAGTACTCTTTCCTTTTTTTCTGGAAGAGAACATCAGTTTTGTACCTCTTGGGCTTTGGCATGCATACTCAAATCTAATAGCGTTTTGAAATCTGAATCCCTGGGCAAAAGGATCTTGATTAGACTGTATACTCTTTGCTTTTTTTTTGGTACCGCCTCAGCATTTCCTTCTTTTCTGAAACGAAACTGCAAATTCGTGGCATATTTATGTCTCCCTCTCGGTGGGGGGGGGGGACCGGTTCGTATTCCTCCTTTCTCTTTTTTTTTTTTTTTTTTTTATTTTTTTTTTTTTTTTTTTTTCTTTTTTTTTTTTTCTTCCCTCCGCTTTTTTTTTTTTTTTTTTTTTTTTTATTTTTTTTTTTTTTTTTTTTTTGGTTAGGTGTTTGTAGGGGTTTTTGAGGTTTGTGTGGTTTGTGTAGAAGTTTTTTCCTTTTTTTTTTTTTTTTTTTTTTGTTTTTTTTTTTTTTTTTTTTTTGGGGGGGGGGGGGTTTTTTTTTTTGAGGGGAGGGGGGTTGTTGGAGG
>NW_024875671.1:2548-3635 GCF_018340385.1 Cyprinus carpio
GGGGGGGGGAGGCAGAGGGGGGGGTAAGTTGGGGGTGGTGGGGTGGGGGGTGGGGGGGTGAGAGGGGGGGAGGGGGTTCAAAATGGTGGTAAGAGAGCAGGGCGGTTTTTCTTCCCCTATTTTTTTTCTTACTTCTCTATATATTTCTTTATTCAATTATTCTTTTATATTTCATAATTCTTTTCTTTCTTTATTCTGATTCCTTTTCTTTCCCCCTCCATTCCCTATTATCTAAAATAAGAAAAAAATTTGTCTTCTTCTTGCTTTTTATTATTCTTATTTTTATATATTGTTTCGCCAATTTTTTAAACACGCACCTTCTTGATGTCCCCCCCCTTTCTTCTCCCCCCTTCTCTTCCCTTTTAGCATTCGTTTCTCCTTCTTTTCCGCTTGCTGCTTGTTTTGTTTTTAAAACCTTTAGACCAACTGTTGGGTTTGTGGCATCTGTAAGGCACAAGATTTTTCAGGAATTCCTGACGTCAGTAGAAGTTGTTTGTGTTTTTTGGCAGAGGAGAAGTTACCTTTTCTGATGGTTACAAGAAACAACAAAATGCCGATGAGAGGCATGTGTTTTTCCCTCAGACTGTGTTTGCTTTGCTGGGTTGCTGCTCCTTTGTTGCTTCTTGCTTCCCTTTCCCCAAATGAAACAGCCATGATTTCATACGCAGCTTTTGAGGACCTACCCATTCCAAAAAAGTTTTCATGCAATCTGTTGGTTCATGTCATGCAGGTTGGTGGAAAGTTAGCATAACTGCAGTTCCGGCCACCAGTAGGATGTGGCAAACCTTCCAGTAGCCCTGAATGTGAATCAAAATCCATATCTTCCAGATCTGTCTCTGAACACAGCAAAGCACTCTGAGAAACAATAAGCAGTGTATGGCTGACATCTGTCGAGAGACACTGTGTCTTTCTAATGAATCCACCATGTTCCATTTCTCAGTAGTAGTTCCTCTGTTCTCAGATAATTCCATCACAACTTCTTGACTTTTGACGCCTGTAGTTGTGGTTGAAGTTGAGATGCTCATACATGCTTAAAGATCCCGTCGGAATCTTCCTTCAAGCGTCAAGCTGCATTTTAATGCCGACA
>NW_024875671.1:4192-4433 GCF_018340385.1 Cyprinus carpio
GTGAGTTTGAACAGATCTCTGATTAAAAATGATTGTAAAATGGTTTTAATGCAAGTCAAAAAGTACTGTATTCATTAAGCATTTTTTACAAGATATTTTCAGTCACTTACTTCACAAAATGCTGGAGCGATACAACCTGCAAAGTATTCTCAAGAAAAAAAAAACAAGTTAGTTAATTGACAAGAAAAAATGATTTTATAAATACAGCTAATAAACTTTTTTTAAATAAAAAGAACAGTAG
>NW_024875671.1:4500-13740 GCF_018340385.1 Cyprinus carpio
TAGATTAAACAAATTATTAACCTAGTACTAAAAGGACTGAACTTAAAAGAACAGTAGTATTTGAACACAAATGACTAACTTATAGGCATTGAAAAAGAACTTTTTTTTTTTTTTTTTTTTTTTTTGTGGGTGGGGCGGAGCAGGGAAGTGCGGCAAGTAGAAAAGGGAGGCAGTTACCAGTTCCGCAAACCGCCAGAAACCGTCCTGCTAGCATATTGAAAACCAACATTTATACGAAGCAAAACAAGTACCTACAGTGTTTCAAGTTTGTCAAACAAACAACAGCCAGTTTGCACAGCCTAATGATACCGCAAAGTCACAAACGCACAATTAAAGATAGCCTGTATGTGAAATATCATTATTAACGCGAAAAAAAATTAATATGCAAAGGCATCCATAAATGTTTTTCAGTACAGTCACGATCTTCAATATAAATTATATCCAAACGAAGTTACCAAAGTGATTGCCAAAGAGATTCCCCAGTACAAAATAGGCTGGCGGCGGCTGCCGTGACCAGAAGTTGTCTACCGCCACCGCAGTGCACGGACGCCACACACTCTATAGCAAAGCATAATACAAAGTTTTGTATAAAAGCGTAATAACTGTGGTAATGCTGCAAATTCTATGGTAAGTCTATGGTAATTCATTGAACACTCAAACAGCTTTTCCTTTAGATTGGCAGGTTTGAGCGCAGTGGAAAATGCAGTTTATGCATTCAGCAAAATTAATTTAGTGTTGGGTGATGGACGTTGTTGGGAAACCAAATACATAGTCGATCTGGAGCCATCATCTCCATTTATGTTCACCCCTCCGCGTTTGCACAAAGTTCCTGTGATCGCAAAACGCCTGGCTGGTCAGGTTTTGGTAAGGCTTTCTCCAAAATGGCCAAATACAGAGCTAGAGACAGCGAGAAATAAAAGATGTTAACAAGAAATACATAGGGCAATGATTCCTATTTCAAAGAGAGAGTGCAGATGAGGAGTTAATGAGCTTGCTTAGCGGCAGAAAAGCAAACCGGATGCAACACCAGCCATGCGCAAGGTAAACAGGTTTAGTCTGTCTAATGTCTACACAGGACATTTGAACACTGTGTCAGTACCTCAGAGACCGGTTGAGGGGATTTATCGTAATAGGCGGTTGTGCTGCATTCAGTGTAGCATCACTGATTATAATGAGTATTTATCGCTATACGTTGCCTTCGTCCGTTAGACAGGGGTGTATTTTACTTTCTTATTTAGGCTTCTTTCTTGTTTAACTGTATTATTTTTTGATATTTATTTTAGTGTTTTTTTGGTATGCATTCACTGACAGAAGTGCTCAAATAAACGCACGAACTGACGAGTTAAATAAATAGGGTGTGTTATATGAGTGAGACAGTGCTGGGCTGATTTCAGAGGCGATGTATAAAATATATAAATATATACTGTATATAATATATATAAAATATATTACATGCATGCACAGTTTAAGTCAGCTGTAACCACCTCTTTGAAGCAAATTCATGACTGAAGGCTTCTGACCACGACTGCATGCTCATAGTTTATTTTTGTGGTTTGATATGAAAGGATACGCACAAAGGAAGCGTGCACCGGCACTTTGAGCATAGGACCATTTCCGCGCCTCGCTTTAACTTGCACCTGGCGCGCTAAAAGTGAAGTGCGTGTCTGAAACGTCTCCTCGTTCTCAGTGATTCTGCGATCGGAATAAATTCACTTCTTATCATGAGAAAAAGTGAATGAAGCAGCAGTTGTGAGTGCGGTGGCCAACCCTAGCCCCGCCCCTATGTTAAATATTTTTAATGCGCTAAACTGAATAAAATAAATCGCCTTCGTTAACGAGCAAATTTTGACACTAATATATTTATACATTACGCGCCACCGGCAGTTGTTGGTCCATGACTATGGGATCAGAATCCCACCTAAAGTATTGCAGTCGCGGATAAAAAAAAAAACTAACAAGCCGCGGAAAACAAAATTAAAAAAAAACGCAATTAAAAATATATTGCACAAGATTTAAAAATGAAAGCAAAGTCTTCAGAATGGCAAACATGGTCATGGATTGAAAAATAATAAGTTATTTTAATGCTAAGTTATTTTAATAAAAAAAAAAAAAAAGAAGAAAAATAATAAGTTATTTTAATAAAAATTTAATATTAATGCTAAATTGTCTGACTTGCGCCCGAAAATCTTTTGTTTTTTCTCAATTTTTTCTGCTCTCAGATACTTTCTGCTCATATTTTTTATTATTTGTATGCTTATGCTGTGTTTTTCCCTCTGTAACTGTCTCCTCTGCAGCACTATCGCTTTCATTGATCAGTAGTCAGATAGACCTAGCCAATGCAAGAATAATTACATTAGCTAATTTATTTATAATTAATTTTACTCATTTAACGTTAACGGATCGCCAAGGAGCATGCTCAGCAGTGAGAGACAAACACATGTAAAGGTGTCCTGTATGGAAAGATGTTTCCCAGCTGACAGCTGCCAATCCATTTTCACCTGTACAAGTGAACAACACTGAACATCAGCAACTAATGAGGGCGCGTTCGGAGTGATGTCACCGCTTCCCCTTCATCTGATTGCTTAAGAGGAAGCCGTCAATCTGAACCAGTGGACCAATGATGTCGAAGTTAAACCCAACCCGATCCTGATTTTACATGAATCTCTAACCGCAACATTTGGAAAAGCGAGCGATGAACATGGAAATAAGAGCGAGGGGAAAAACAGCATAAGCATACAAAAAATACAAATATGAGCAGAAATTATCTGAGAGCAGAAAAAATAGAGAAATATAACCAAGGAAAACATGATTTTGGGCACAAGTCAGACAATTTAGCATAAATAATAAATTTTGTACAATATGTTTTGATTCATGCTTATTAATTTTTAAAAATGTGTTATTAATTTTTTGATTTACGCTTATTATTTTTCAATCCGTGACCACTGTTTGCCATTCTGAAAACTTTGCTTTCATTTTTAAATCTTGTGCAATATAATTTTAATTGCGTTTTTAAATTTTGTTTTCGCGCTTGTTTTTTTTTTTATCCTGGGTGACTGCAATGCTTTAGGCGGGATTCTGATCCCATACATGACCACCCGCGGTGGTAAAAATTAGCCAACCGTCACAGCCCTAGTTGAAAAAACACAAAAGTAGCAAAATATAATATAGTGTCAATATAATATACTGACTGCCAAACAATATGAAAAATCTAAATGGATTGACAGGCAGAAAGCATTTTTTTTTCTGATTGGATGTTCAACAAATGATGTTTTTTTACCTGGTTTTAAAGCTCTAGGGGCATTATCCAAACTTACTTCTCTAATATATAGTAGGGTGAAAGGCAGTAGATGAAAAGTACCTGGATGACATACCACTTACATTGAGATTCTTAAGTTTAGTCTATCCCATGAGCCCAAAGTAGCAAAATTTTGAATTCCATTGTAACTTACGCTGTAGCTTACATGACAGTGATATGCGTGACAAATGTAGTACATCTGCATACATAAACAAGATGCAGACTATTTATATTTTTTATTGATTGCAAAATTATTACTTATTCATAAGTAGTATCTACTCAGAGAGTATGCAACTTCAAATGCAGCCCATGGCTATAACATAAACTGGTTCTATCTTTAAGGAAGGAATAACTGTTTATATATAACTTACAACAACTTAAAAGGAATGGTTCCCCCACCAAATGAATATAATTTCATTAGTCTCTCATTGACTTTTATGTGAAAAATTACAAGCAAGGGAAATCATTGAGGCCTACAACATTCCCCAGTGAATTTCACAAAAGTCCATATGCTAGTCACAAGTTCTGAAGTGCTATAGTGCATCAATGACTCAGTAGTATCTCATTAATATTGCTTTAGGATCTGTTCATATTTTATCTCCATATAAAAAATAAATAAAAAAAAAATAAAATCATACTTACTACTTACTGGATATTCTGCAAGTGGAGAGTCAGTAGTGCTTGTAATGCTGTAATTTGAAAATAAAATAAAATGTCAGGACATAACTTGTTAAAATCTGTCAACCCCATAAACTACAACGCCTTCTGATGTAAAAAGATTTCACATTTTCTTATTCCTGCATAGTGCACCTTTAAATGTACTACAACCAAAAAATGCAAACAAACCTCAAGAATTGCTCAGGAGATAAAGCTCAATGATCAATCTAAACAAAGAAAGAATGAACAAAAAAATGAATAAATTAATGCTTGATGGCACACAACAGGGACAGTTAATAACAACAAAACACAGATCTACAGCTTTCAATATACCTCTTATGACTTAAACCCGAAAAAAAAATCTAATTTTATTCTTAATATAAACATTGAATATGCAGTCTTTGTCCAAATATATTTTTGTGGTAAATTTTTAAATATACTAACAATCACAGAAATTAATAGGCATATGACAAATATATCAGGACACAGAAAACACATTAGATCAGAGATATAACATGTGGATGTCAAGTGAAACCAACCCCATATCTAACACAAAACAGAGGAAACCGACATTAAGGCAACTACAAAAAATAAATTACATGCTGGAGGCTAAAAAGATTCTGTTATTCCATTTAATTATTTATTGTGGAAACTCAAAAAAAAGACTTTTTAGTATTTAACAGTGTTACATAAGATTTTTGGACTTTATTTTATTTTACTTTTTTAACTTTGTATTCAAAGAATGCTAGAAAACTTTTAAAATGCATAACAGTTTATCACAAAAAAAAAAAATCACACATTAAGCAGCACAACCTTTTTTAACACTGATAATAATAAAAAGTTTATTCTTAATTATATTATATAATTAATTTCTGATTGATAATTTATATAAAAAATTATGTTAAAAAAGGAAACAGTTATTTTAAATTGTAATGATATCTTACAATACCACTGTTTTAACTGTTTCTCATCAAATGAATTGGTCAACGACAAACAAAACAACTTCAGCTTGCTCTTCCTCTGCATTCGGTGCACATGAACAGATCGTAAAGCTTCAAACACCGTCTCTCCTCCCTGACGCATTCATTACTCAAAATAAATAATGGATAGATACATTGTTAGCACAAATCGTCCACGATTCAAACTTAAAGTTCTCACTTCAACCTGCTGACATTAAAACCATTAAACATTACCATTATAAAGTACTTGAATTATATTACTATCATAAATTATGAAAAAGTACATAAAAGTGTAGCTGACACCGCATCTAAACTGTAAATCAACATTTTCTGTGGCCAAAAAAAAAAAAAAAAAAAAAAGATTTCGCGCTCATTTAAGATCAAAGCGGGAAGCCGCCCGCAACCGAGACGAAACGGATAAGTCCCTAATTTGTACCTCACACGGACTACGTGTGTGGATCTGTCCCGATTCGCCATCACTATTCTGTCAGACACGGCGGTCTGTGTGTAGTTTCAGAGCTCTGTCTATTTTTACCTCGTGGATCAGTGAAAAACCACTATATAGACGTTTATGGAACAGTAGAAAATACGCCCAACACGCAGCATTAATCAGACCTCAAGGATTTATAATGCCTCGCAGTCATCTCAAACAAAAGTAATTCTTAAATAGACGGTTAACATTAGGAAATACTGTTCCAATACTGTCCTAAAAGCACATTCAAGCAGGAAACCAGCGGCCAAAAAAAAAAAATAGACAGATTTCGCGCTCATTTACGCTCAAAGCGGGAAGCCGGCCGCACCCACGACCGAGACGAAACGGATAAGTCCGTTAATATCTACGTTACCTCACACGGACTCCGTGTGTGAATCTGACCCGATTCGCCATCACTAGCGTGTCAGACACAGCGGTCTGTGTGTAGTTTCAGAGCTCTGTCTATTTTTACCTCGTGGATAAGTAAAAAACCACTATATACACGTTTATGGAACAGCAGACAATACTAGCATTAATCACGCCCAACACGCAGCATTAATCAGGCCTCGCGGATTTCTAATGCCTCACAGTCACCTCAAACAAATGTATTTCTTAAATAGGCGGTTAATATGAGGAAATACTCTTGTAATACTGTCCTAAAAGCACATTCATGCAGAAAAAGATACCATCTATCTCCTGCGGCCTAACTTCAATGACTAACCTATGCTAAAATACCTTAAAAAAATGCACTCTTGTTCATGCAATATTAAATTATATATTCAGAATTAGCTAACGTATCTACAACTCAAGCTACGCTACAATACACCACTTGGGCAACATATTTTATTTCTTAAAATTCGTTATTAAAGGCAGACGTTGGAAAAATAAACCACCGCTACTTACCTCAGGAGAATTCTGGAACATCTGCCGTTGGTCTCGCTCTATCACAGTATTACTCAGCCAATCAGCACCGCGGACTTCAGCTGCGCAGCCAATAGTCATGCAGCGTTTCTCTTCTATCCATATATGGAAGAGAGAGTCCATGGAGACTTTTTTTGAGATTTTTTTTTGAATGTGTGCACCAAGCCTTATTATTAAAAAAAAAATTAAAGATCAATTTTTTACATATTTAAAAGTTAAACACAGTTAAATTAAAATATGTCTTTGTTTTTAAGATCACCTTGAGTCATATAATAGCATTCTTTAATAATGAGCACTTTTAATCAATACTTTTGATCAATAATATCACTTTTTATCAATTTAACACATCCTTGCTGAATAAAAGTATTGATTTTATTTAAAAAAAAGAAAGAAAAAAACACAGTTAAATTACTGACCAGTAGTGTATCTGTATTTACAAAATATATATATTTTAAAACATCACTTTTTTTTTTTTTTTACTTTTTTTCGTCAAAGTATCAAAAAGCATCACATGTTCTGAAAATATTAAGCAGCAGAACTGTTTCCAACTTTGATAATGAATCAATCATATTGAATGATTTCTAAAGGATCATGTGATAATGATCCTAAAAATTCAGCTTTGCATCACAGAAATAAATGACAATTTTTAGTAATAATAAATTTTAAAACAATTATTTTAAATTGTAATATATATCACAATATTACATCTTTTTCTATATTTTGATCAAATAAATGCAGGCTTGATGAGCAGAAGAAACTTCTTTCAAAAACATTAAAAATAGTAATGTTTCCAAACTTTTGACCTGTACTGTATATATATAATTTTAAGGAACAAGAATCATTACAACCAGAAATATTAAATTCTTTAAATGTTAAATATTTAAATATTAAATTACCAACTCTAATGGAGACAAATCCAAGGAACTATAAAATATGGTTTAATGGATATACATTGTTGTAATATAATGATATACATATGCAATGCAATGATACACACATAAAATATAATATATACACATCACTAAGAAGGAAGTTTTTTTTTTTTTGTTTTTTGTAGATTTCTTTAAGATTTTATATACTAATAACATGCCACATTATATATATTTAATATATCATTTCCCTTGTACAATAAATGAACCCCATCATGTCCTCATCATAATCAGTAAACAAATTTAATTTATGCACTGGTTCATAACGTTGCTGATAAACTTTCTTATCCTGTTAAGCTTCCATCCTTCTCCCCACTGCCACACATGCTGCTCAGTCATGCTGTAGAATATGTTGTATCGTTGCTGGTAAGTGTTTTGTGTGGTTTTTATGGGTGATTGGTAGCTTTTTGCTAGTGTGTTGTTAGTTAGTAGCTAGTGTAATCTGGGTAGTTGCTGAACGGTTACCATGTTGTTGCTAGGTACTCTGTGTGATTGTTAGGCAGTTGCTAGGGTGTTCTGAGTGGTTGCTAGGTGGTTGCTAGGCTGTTAATAGGTCATTCTGAGTGGTTGATATGTTTGCAGGGGTGGTTGTTAGAGGTACACGGGGTGGTTGCTAGGGGTTGCTATTGGTTGCTAGGGTACTGGAGGGGTTGCAATGGTTGTTGCTAGGGTACACAGGAGGGTTGCTAGGGCCATTGCTAGGGTACTCAGGGTGGTTTCTAGGGCTATTGCTAGGGTACCCAGAGTGGTTGCTAGGGTTCCCAGGATGGTTGCTAGGATGGTTGCTAGGGTACCCATGTTGGTTTGCTAGGGTAATCAGGGGTGGTTGCTAGGGTGTTGCTATGTGGTTGCTAGGGTACTCTGGGGTGGTTGCTAGGCGTTGCTGGGACCGCTAAGGGTACCCAGGGGTTGGTTGCTTAGGGTGTTGCTATGAGGCTGCTAGGGGTGCTTTGGGGTTGCTGCTGTGGTTGCTAGGTTACCCCAGGGTGGTTGCTAAGGTGGTTGCCAGGGCTGCTTGCTAGGGGTGTTCTTGGTTGCTAGGTGGTTGCTATGGTAACCTGGGGGGTGGTTGCTATTGGCTAGTTGCTAGGTATACTTGGGGTGGTTGCTAAGGTGTTGCTAGGGCGGTTGCTAGGGTGTTCTGAGTGGTTGCTAGGTGGTTGCTAGTGCTGGTAAACCTGGGTGGTTGCTAGGCAGTTTTGCTAAGGTACTTCTGGGGTGGTTGCTATGTGTTGGCTATTACGGTTTGCTAGGTGTTCTGGTGGTAACCTGGGTGGTTGCTAGGCAGTTGCTAAGGTACTTTGGGGTGGTTGCTAAGGTGTTGCTAGGCGGTTGCTAGGGGTGTTCTGGGTGGTTGCTAGGGCGGTGTTGCTATGGCAACCCCAGTGCTGCTAAGGTATTTGAAGGCATTTTGAGGTGGTTGCTAAGGTGCTGCTGTTAGGGTGGTTGCTAGGGTGTTTTACGGTTGTTGTGGCAGTTGCTATGGTAACCTGGGTGGTTATAGCGGTTAAGAAGAATGCTGGTACTTTGGGTGGTTGCTAAGGTGTTACTTTCAGGGCGTTGCTAGGGTGTTCTGGTGGTTGCTAGGGTGGTTGTTGTAGGCAGCTGCTAAGGTAATTTCTTCGGGTGGTTGTTAATGTGTTGTTAGGCGGTTGCTAGGGTGTTTGGGTGGTTGCTAGGGCGTTGCTATGGTAACCGGGTAGTTGCTATGCTGTTACTAGGGTGGCTGGTAGTTGTCACAGATGGTCACTATGAAGTTTATATAGAGTTTATAGCATGTTGTTAGCCATTCTGAGCACCTCTACCAATCACTCATTAGCATGTAGCTATTCACGCTGCTATGACTGGCTAAAGTTGGAATTCCAGTTTGCTAGCATGAGTAGAAAAGCCAACCGCCATGTCTGCAATGAGCGTTCTGATGCAGAGATATAGATCTTGAAAAAACTGCCGTTGTGGGTACTCTGTTTGGCTGCTAGGGGAGTGGCCTGGCATCTGTCAATGATGATA
>NW_024875671.1:14465-14543 GCF_018340385.1 Cyprinus carpio
CCCGTTTGCTGCCATGAGTCCAACGAGCCCGCCCTCATGTTTCTATGACACTTCTATCCAAAGATATTATTTTTATCT
>NW_024875672.1:0-147 GCF_018340385.1 Cyprinus carpio
ATTAGCATTTTTATAAATGTAATTATTGATGGTTAATGAATGATTTATTACTCTTGACCAATAGGTTACGCTGTTACCAAATTTATGTGGCGTGGTCAGTGTGAGGTGACAATGGCACATACAAAGTTTGGTGCAAATATGTCAAAG
>NW_024875672.1:208-4141 GCF_018340385.1 Cyprinus carpio
GCGCTAAACTAAAACCGTTTCGTATATCAACACAAAATCCATAACTTTTTGTCAGCTTGGTCTGAAGATGATCNAACCACCTAATTTGGGGAAAATCGGACTACCGGTCAGGAGGATTCGAAAAAAGTAAGTTTGTCACGTTAATCAAAAGGGCGGACAGAAGTATGGCAAGTTTGGCCATAATTGGTATCGATGTTCTCGGCATGACCCAAAGCATATAGAGAAAGACTTTTTATTGCAATAGTCTAATTTTTAAAAAGTTATTAGCATTTTTATGGTATTTATTAAAACTTTTGACCACAAGGTGCGCGCCACCAAACTTTTGAGTAGCTTCAGGGCATGGAGCCCCAAAACATTTTTGGAATTATTTTTGTATACGATACGATAATGCGTTTCAAAAATACAGCATTTTGAAAAATAATCAAAAGGCCGAACACCTAAAATGGTCCGAACGGGGAAAAAGCGGATATCATTCGACGGACATGACCCACGAATATAATGCGAACGTTTTGTGATTTTTGGCCAAACCAGCAGACGTGATAAGCAAAAATATGCATTTGTCTATCTCATACACACTAGTGGTGCTGCGTCGAACACTGCAGGAAGTATCAGGTCAGATTGTTATAACACACGCCACGTTTGGTCTCAATACGCCAAACCGTGCGGAGTTATAACGCTCCAAGCATGTTGCATGGGTTTCGTTAGAATTTTTCGCGTGGTATTCGAGAACGGTTTGAGAATCAATTTGATTCTAATTTTTTGTCAGCATCTCAGAAGATGATCTGAGCCAATTTTCGTGAAAATCCGACTAACCGTATAGGAAGAGTTCGAAAAAGTAGGTTTTCGAAAACATTGAATAGGGAAAAAAAACTAAACTGCGATTTTGAATTGCGGGGTTATGACTGGACTGAGCCAAGGAAGGTTCAGAGGAAAAAAGAATTTTCATTTTGTGGCTTACGGTTCAAAAGTATTAGCATAAAAATATTGAAATTTTGGACAATGGTGGCGCTAGAGCGAGGAGATAGAGACTCAAATTTGCTAATTTAATGATGGGATGCTCATCTATCATGTGTGCCAAAATTATACAACTTCCCGCCATCGGTTCGATGGGCTGCCATAGATTGCGGCGGAAGAAGAGACAGAAGAAAGAGAGAAGAGAGAAGCAGAAGAAGAATAATAACGCCAACGGAGTTACAATAGGTGCCTACGCACCTTCGGTGCTTGCCCCTAATAATTAATAATCAATAAAGATCCTAACGCATACAATAGGTGCCTAAGCCCTTCGGTCTTAGGCCCATAAAATATAGCGCAAGCGCAATTACGCTACGGGGCCAAGCCTACAGGAGCAAGCTTCAGACAAACAGCGGGAATGAGTGCTTAAAACCGTTTTAAGATTATTTTAGGCAAAATGGCTTGAAAACAATAAAGATAACAACTAGTAATAGGATTTTTTTGGCTTATCATGGTGTTTGACCAGTAGGTTCGCTGTTTCCAAGTGGTGTTGGAATGATTCGGTGTGAGGTGACTTGTGCATACAAAATATGTTGTCCAGTATGCCAAAGCTTTGAAAGATATAGCCTTGGAGTCATTTTGATGCAGTGCTTAAGAAGTTTATATATATAGCAGTGTATGCAGCGATTTGCGTCCTATCGACCACGAGAATCCATAACTTTTTTGTCATCACAGTCTGAAGAAGATCATCACAGTCGATTTTGGTGAAGGAAGTCGGACCAACGGTTGATGAGGAAGTGCAAAAAAGTAGGTTTTTCAACATAAATCAAAATATTACGGCCGGGTTTGGCTGACACAGTGATATGTATATTTATGCAGCCAAGGGAATATTTAAGACCAGTTTCATTACAATAGGTCAATGAAATCAAAAGTTATGAATTTTCAAAAATGCTAATAATTAAGAATTAATGAATGTTTATTACTCCAGACCAATAGGTGGCGCTGTTACCAAATTGATGTGGCGTGATCAATTTGTGGTGACAATGGCACATGCAAAGTTTGGTGTAAATATGTCACATTTGTGCAGAGATACAGCCTCAGATACATTTTGGCATCCTTCCAGCAATTGTTGGTGCGCTAAAACAAAAACCAGTTTCTGCAAGCATCGACACGAAATCCATAACTTTTTGCCAGCATCGTCTCGAAGATGATCTGAGTCACATTTGCGAAAATTGACTAATAACGGTCTCAGGGGAGGAGTTTACAAATTAGGTTTTCAACATGTGAATCAAAATGGCGGATATGGAAGTTTGGTACTAATTTTGTCGCGAATTGGTACCGGCGCAGCCTCGCATGATCCAAAGAATTTAGGGAGACCAGTTTCATTCCAATAGTCCAATGTATTCAAACGTTATTAGCATATATGTTAAATTTCTTTATAACTTTTGACCACAAGGTGGCGCTGTGCCCAAAGTTTTTGAGTACCATCAGGGCACGGTGTCGAACATTTTCATAATTAGTTTCGTAATGATACGCTAATGCGTTTTTGAAATACAGCAACTTAGGTAATAATTCAAAATGGCCGACGCCCAAAATGGCTGACATGGGAAAACTGGTCATCATGTCGATTCAACTGATGCACCCATCTGAAGAGACCAGTGTTTGGAATTTTTGGACAAACACTTCAGAATTTCTGTGCAAAAATATGCATTTTTCGTATCTCCAGAAACCACTAGGGGGCACTGTGCCCTAAACACTGCAGGTAGCCTCAGGTCATCTTTGTACACATACAACCATGTTTGTCTCAATAATACGCTAAAACGTTGCGGAGATATACCTATAAACATTTTTGCGTGCGTTTTTCTTGAATTCGTTTGGACAAGTGGTGGCGCTAGAGAGTCTGAATGAGAGACTTCAACGTTGGCTCTGGTTATGTTGACACTCGTTCCTCTATTAGTGTTTTTTCCAAATTTCTAACTTTTTCCCCGCATCGGTTTCTATGGGCTGCCATAACTTGCGGCGGAAGCGGAAAATAATAATTAATAATATAATAATATAATAATATAAGAATCCTAACGATACATAGGTGCCCTAACACCTCGGTGCTTGGCCCTAATAATAATATAAAAGAATCCGAACGGAGTACAATAGGTTCCTAACACCTCGTGCGTGGCCCCTGAATATAATAATAATAATAATACAGAAAGCCTAACGGATCCAAATAGGTGCCCTAAACACCTCGTGCAGCCCCTAATAATAATAACACCTAATAATCTTTAGAAAAACAAGAGGGTCCTGCGCCCATTGGCTCGGGCCGTAATATAAATAATCCTAAGGAAAACAATAGGGCTCTCGCCCTCCAGGCTTGAGCCCTAATAATAATAATAAAAAACAATCCTAAGGAAAACAATAGGGCTCTCGCCCTTTGGGCTTGAGCCCTAATAAAAAATAATCCTAAGGAAAACAATAGGGCTCTCGCCCTCCAGGCTTGAGCCCTAATAATAAACGGAGCAATTCCAAGAGGGTCCTCGCACCACCGGTGCTCAAGCCCTAATAAACGAAGCAATTCCAATAGGGTCCTCACACCAACGGTCCTCGGGCCCTAATAATAAACGAAGCAGATACAAGCGGGTCCTCACACCATCAGTGCTCGGGCCCTAATTATGGAATCACTGAACCTCCTCAGATACATGCTCATCCGAGATAAAGAATGGGAGAATAGGGGCATTAACACACTTCCAATTTATTTTAAAATACAATAAAACACGCCTTTAAAATATAAAACAACTAAAAATATTAATATTAAGAAAAAAATTAAGAATCCAAGAAAATATTTATGGTACTATTATTAGGTAGAAATTGCTGAGCAGTGTTATTTTAGTATAGTAGAGATACTAATATTTTGAATTACATTTTATTTTTAGGGCCCGAGCCAATGGGCGCAGGGCCCTCTTGTTTTTCTAAGGATTATTAGGGCCCGAG
>NW_024875672.1:4875-4940 GCF_018340385.1 Cyprinus carpio
GTTGATCTGCCCCAAACTTCACATGTGTGATAGGTGTTCTGTCCTGAACAAACACTCATGACCAA
>NW_024875672.1:5278-5373 GCF_018340385.1 Cyprinus carpio
AAAAATAATAAAAAGCATTAAGAAGTGTTAACTAGGCTGGTAAAATTCTAGAAGCATGCTAAAACATGCTAGCAACACTTAGCTCAGTGTTAAAG
>NW_024875672.1:5578-5701 GCF_018340385.1 Cyprinus carpio
ACAAAACATGCTAACAACATTAACTAAGTGCTAAAGCATGCTATTAATACTATGAAACAAGAAGTTGTTGTAACTCAGGCAAGCAATGTCCGATCTGCCCCAAACTTCATACGTTTGATAGGT
>NW_024875672.1:5824-5895 GCF_018340385.1 Cyprinus carpio
TTGGCAAAATGCTAGAAACATACTTATACATGCTAGTAGCACTTAGCTAAGTGCTAAAGCATGCTACTAAT
>NW_024875672.1:5949-6052 GCF_018340385.1 Cyprinus carpio
AACGTTTCACAAGAGTCCTGTCCTGAACACATCAACATGACTGTATTTGATTATAGTCATAGCGCCACCTGATGGCAACAGGAAGTGGCATGTTTAACACTGT
>NW_024875673.1:0-227 GCF_018340385.1 Cyprinus carpio
CAAAACATAAAATATCAATTTTATTTCAATTTTCGTTTTTGTGTTTCAGAGGAAAAAACAGTGCTAAAGCATCTCTCCATTACAGACCGAAGATTTTATGCAAACGCCTATAAAATGCTTTAAAAGCTTTAACAGAGATGTCTAGAGGGTATTTAATAGGTCTGGCCCCCACGTAAGATTTTTCTAGTTACTAGCCGTTCATTTGTCATTATTCAACTAATCGCAGG
>NW_024875673.1:452-523 GCF_018340385.1 Cyprinus carpio
TACATAAAGCTTTCGTTCTGAATTGATTCGTTTAAAAGACATTTCAAGCTTTCTGTAGATATATTTCTCAT
>NW_024875673.1:978-1609 GCF_018340385.1 Cyprinus carpio
AACTTTCAATGATTTAGCTAAATCGTGCAGGTTTAATTTATTCGTTTTTGTTTTATTAGGGCCTAAAATAATGGGAGCGAAAATTATACAGTGCCTCAATGCTTACTAAAATAAAAGAAAATAATTTATAAAACAACAATTTCTTAATCAGTGTACAGACAAATATATTTTCCATAGAAGTTATTCGTCAAAAATAAAGGACAGGCAATCTAATAACAAAAATACATGTTGTTTTAGTAAAAGAGAATTTTAAAATAAAGAGTAAAATATAGGCCTAATATATGAGAATATTGACATTTTGCATATTAATCCTTTTTTTTTTTTTAAAACTTGAACTTCAATACTATTAAAAGTGCCATGTGTAAAAATTGAGGTAAAAATATCCAAAAAATGACCTACACGCATCAAAAGAATGAGAAGAGAGATAAGCTTATGATGTCATTAAAAATGTCAAGGATTATAGTGCTGCAGAGATATCAACCTTAACTAGCATTAGCATTACTAAGGGCACGCCCCACACAGGTGTCAGAATACCAGTTTCGGCCATGGGAGGCGGTATGCGGGCAAAATAACCACCAGCCAACCTGCAATACACGAATAACTCGCACGGCTTGTGGGCGTACTTGAACCT
>NW_024875673.1:1950-2377 GCF_018340385.1 Cyprinus carpio
ATATGATATATGACACTTGATATATGACAGAATCTGATATTTTTTTTTATATCACAACTAACCTGCTCTGTCTAGTCTGTTGGTCTCTGTGTCCTCTTTGTTTCGTGGTTTTTCTGTGCATGAGAAAATTGATGTGTGGCATGAAAGCGTGTGAAAAGAGTCAATTGCATGTGTCTCACGGTGAATGCTTGAGAGTTGGCAGCTCTGGTTACGTTGGTTGGCGCTAGCTTGGTCAACATCAGCTGTCTGATGTTGACCAATGATGTTGACAGAATGCTGTCTGTCAAATTAATTTAATTCAAATAATGTGTATATACAACTCAAAATGTAATATGAACAAAACGAATATGAACATATTCACTAATAAAGGTGAAGGGGAGTAGCTTGAAGATGTCATGTTTCAAAATCACTTGACATCACCCAACGT
>NW_024875673.1:2584-4842 GCF_018340385.1 Cyprinus carpio
TGACTTTAAAATCTCAAGGAGTTTAAAAGTTAAAAAGGGTAAAATGTCACAGTGCATGTTAAATAGTTCTAATTATGTTGTTAACAAGTTCATTTAGACTAACAATATAATTCGATGTTTTTTTTTTTTAAATGAACAATTCCTGTATAAAATGGGACATCAACCTTTATATCAAACATTTTGAAATCGTCCACAGCTGAACAACGCGCACGTGTAGCACACCATTATCTACAAAAAAGTCTCTTGGTACAAAATACTGTCCACGTCCAGAAAGGTAATAAAAACATCATCAAAGTAGTCAGTGGACAGTATACCGTACATACATTTTCAATGGAGGGACAGAAAGCTCTCAGACTAAATCTAAAATATCTTAAACTGTGTTCCGAAGATGAACGGAGGTCTTACAGGTTTGGAACGACATGAGGGTGAGTCACACGACATAATTCGTACCTCTTTTGGCTGAACCAACTCCTTTAATACTATGAAAGAAGAAGTTAAGTTGTAACTCTGCATACAACGCCCAAACTGCCCCAAATTACATCGCTTTATAAGAGTCCTCGGCCTGAACACATCTAAAGGCCATTATTCACTCACTATAATTTAGCGCCACCCGCTGGCAACAGGAAATGACTTGTTTTAAACTAACTTAAACACATGAAACAGTCCGGATCTGGCTCCTAAACTTCTGCTACGTTTGGATAAGACTCTTAGTCTCAACAGATTTTAAGGCCAATATTTCAGTTATAATCCTACCGCCACCTGCTGGCAATATGAAATTGTTTCTGTTACACTAACTTAAATATGCAACATCCGGTCTGTCCAAACTTGCATGTTTGGTATAAAAGTCCTGGCCTGAAGACATTATTAGCATACGACAGCATTCAGTTATAATCATAGTGCCACCAGTTGAAGGTGCAGGAAATGTGGCACAAATATTTACCTTATAAGCATATGGCTCCAACATTTGCTGTTCTCTGGCGGCCACCGTGGGGTTGGTGGTGAGCTCGGGGTGCTGGGCCTCATCGGCTGCTTGCAGTTTTAATTAGGGGCCCGGTGCACCGGCGGTGAGGATCCTGGCTGTATCTGCTTTGTTTATTGGGGGGCTCAGCGTGGTGCGTGACCTCTTGGAATTGTTGTATTATTAGGGCTCGAGCCACCGGGCCAGGGGCCCTCTGTTTTTCTGGGCGATTATTGGCTATTAGGCTCGAGCCAAATGGCGCAGGCCCTATTGTTTCTTTTTCTATGATTATTCCTCTATATTATTATTATTTTTATTTTTTTTTAACCTTCCGGCTTTGGAGGCCTTAACATACCAAAAACTTTGGAAAATTGGCACACACATTGGAACTCTGTAGCCATCAGGACGCCGCAGCAGAGTTGGGAGACTGGCGGCACAGTGTCAATATGGCGCGCCTGGAACACAGTCAGAAATCTTGGAACCATAGCTCACTACATACTTGTAAGGTATTTATATGAAACTCTGTATTATAGATGTCATTGAGCCGTAACAACTTCCTCAGCTTATAATATATAGGCTCACCAACAGGAAGTCGCTATTCAGCGAATAAAAAAGCATGCTCTGAACTTGAAATACTCCTCTGAGGACTTTTCAACTGCCTGCCCAAACTCGTGAACATGATCTCAAGACATTGGGGGATGAAAATTGCCAGGATTTTTGATATCTCTAACGGTTTTTGTCCGTATAGGCGCTGAAATTAGGCAAAAATGAGAACAGGAAATGTCTAATAACATCCACATACACTATCTGAGTTTTATCAAACCATCAGTTTGTTCGCTAGGCGATGCCGACGATAGATGCAACTATTAGAGTGAATGTTATAGCGCCAAATTCAACTGGCAGCAGAAAGTGTAAATATTTTCAAAATGCTTTGAATTCAGCATCTTATTTTCACCGATTTGCTTCAAACTTCATCAGAATAATGACAAACACGCTGATGTAAATCTGTTGTGGGATAGCTGATATCTAATATAGTGTTTCCATGGCAACGCTCAAACTTTGAATATTCTGTTCTGCGGGATTTTGAGGCAGATAACATGCTCAGAATTACATGAAACGCAAAAACACATATCAGTCCCACGATATATAGACAATGGCAAAGCTCATAAACAGCGGGTGGAGGGAGGCACTCTATAGCGCCACCTTTTGTCAAAAGTCGGGGTTAGTTTTAGCTACAGACACCAAACTCGGTACATAAATTATTCTTATCAAGACGGACAACTTTCTATTTACAGTCATC
>NW_024875674.1:0-104 GCF_018340385.1 Cyprinus carpio
TTGAGAAAGACAGATAGAAAGAGACTCACATTAATAAATGGCATACAATTGTTGTTAATGTAATTTAATATAATTAATGTTAATAACTGAAACCTTATTGGAAG
>NW_024875674.1:443-511 GCF_018340385.1 Cyprinus carpio
ACGAAGTCTCGCCATGGGAATAAAAGTTATTGTAACTCAGGCATAAAATGTCCAATCTTGCCCAAACT
>NW_024875674.1:1751-1824 GCF_018340385.1 Cyprinus carpio
CAGATCTCACCAAACCAAACAACTTTCGCACTGCATGTCATAAGCTCCGCCCAACAGGAAGTTGGCTATTAAG
>NW_024875675.1:0-107 GCF_018340385.1 Cyprinus carpio
ACACACACACACACACACACACTGACACACACACACACACACTGACACACACTGACACACACACACACACACACACACACACACACACACACACACACACACACACA
>NW_024875675.1:796-876 GCF_018340385.1 Cyprinus carpio
ACACACACACACACACTCACTAACTCACACACACACACACACACACACACACACACACACACACACACACACACACACAC
>NW_024875675.1:3487-11549 GCF_018340385.1 Cyprinus carpio
AGCTTTTATTGTGTACGGGTTCTTTAAACAACCATCTCTTTCTTACCTTTTGATAATCTGAAGAACCTTCTTACACCACAAAGAACCTTTTGTGAAACAGAAAGGTTCTTCAGATGTTAAAGGATCTTTATGGAACCATTTAGACAAAAAAGGTTCTTCTATGGCTTCGTGAAGCACCTTTACTTTTAAGAGTGTAAAGGGGGAAAGACAAGAAATTGACTGAAAAACACTGGAAAAAGTGGCTTGTAAACCTGTGTCTGAGTCGGATAATGCTCGTGATAATGCTCCTCTTTCATGGGTCTGTCACAAACGGTGCGGGACGAGTTACACGCCAAAGTTTGTACGGAAGAAGAAGGATAAGTATGTTGCCTTTGGCACGCAGCACTAATAAAAGTCTTCTGAAGTCATACAGAAACTTTCTTTGAGGAACAGCCATAAATCTGTGCTGCACATCTTCCTCCGTGTTCAAGTCATATGGTCACACAAGTCACAACCTTCGTCTGACCTTATTGCATTTGTAGTTTGCATGATTTATTGTTTAAATAAATAATGTGAGGTGATTGACTAAGGTTTGCATTGGTCAGATTAGTAGTATTTGCACCAGTATTTAACACCCCAGAAAACATGTCTTAACACATTTTAATCTCACACTAATTTTCCCCGTTAATTTAAAAGTGTTTAAAGATCAAGATAGGGCTGTGCAATTAATTGCATAAAACAATTTCGATTTCTGCCTCCAATGATTATGAAATACAATAAACGAGATAAAACCATTATTCCGCCCCTTTCCAGCGGTGCACATCCGGTCCTCCATAAAAGCCCAATTTCATCAGTAAAATCATGTAACGTGACTTTTGGAAATTGGGACATTTTTGATTTATTAAAGTTGATTAGATTTATTCATGTTTTTAAAGGCTGAAATAGAACTTGCTGTTTTATATGCGCTCAGAGCTAGAACAGAACACGGACATAAAAGTCATCTTTTAACTCGAGGTTTGCACCAAAACAGTCAAATACACACAAAAATGTCCAAATGTGGCGCTTAGTGATTATTCACGTAAACCCTCGTCGGTTGTGTAATAAATGAGCTTAAAGAGTTTAGAATGAAAATACATGAGTAACAGTAAATTAGATCCGTGCGGCTCTTAAAGTGACAGCAGTCTAATATTCCTGCTGTGAGTGTGTGTGTAATATCAATCAAACAACACAAGACAAATTCAAAATCACACTCTGCTCTTGAGTGAAGGACTTCTGTAGCTTTACTAAGTGAGTTTAATTCTTACAGTGAAGAATATGTTGTCTTATTTTACATTAGATTATTCATATATATACATTGATCGCTATCTTTAAATAAATCATTCATTTACACTTTTGGTCATATGGCCCACTCATAATCGTGTTAAATAATCGTGATTACAATATTGACCAAAATAAATATGTGTCATAATCCAGTAGCCCTAGATCCAGAGCTTCAGTCTCCATTTGGATGTAAAAGAGCGGCTGGTATATTTCTGTAAATGGTTCCGTTTGAGGAGTAAGAAGGTTTTCGTTTGGAAGGTGAATAAACGATGGCAGAATGCTCTTTTCCTCGGACTACTGAAACAGGCTTTTCCAAAAATGACAGAGTTGTAATCATTAGCCGCAGCTGTTCAGCTCTATTGTGCTTCTTGACAATGAGCTGAATAGATCAGATATGTTTTTTAAAGAATTCTAACAAGGCAAGGAAAGCATTTTCCCCTTCCTTCCTAACGACATTCCTTTTCTTTTTGGCAGGGATTCTTCCGCAGAACCATTCGTCTGAAGCTGGTGTACGACCACTGCGACCTGCACTGCCGCATCCACAAGAAGAGTCGCAACAAGTGCCAGTACTGCCGCTTTCAGAAGTGCCTGATGGTGGGCATGTCACACAACGGTGAGCTGAGCATGAACCCGCACTCGCGAGAAAGGCCCTGCCGTTTCAGAGAACTGGTTTCTGTTTGAACCACCCGAGGCAGACTCTTTCAATGCTACGCTCTGAGACATCTGCGCCTGGCTTCGGATGCCTTGTTGTTTCCTTCGTGTGGTCTCCTGCTGCAACATATGTGGCATTTCTTTCAGAACGTGCAGAGATCGAGTGTGTGTGTGTGTGTGTGTGTGTGTGTGTGTGTGTGTGAGTGTGTGTGTGTGTGTGTGTGCACGAGCGCGAGCGTGTGTGTGTCTGTTTTTTATCTTAAAATGCAAAAGTGTCCCTATGATTGGCTTGGTTTAGGTGAGGGCGATAGAAAATAACGGTTCGAAATCAAAACCATTATCCTATCGAGCTCCCATAACCAAGAAACCACCGTGTGTGTGATTGTGGTGTGTTTTTTGGGTGTGGTGCGCAAATGGTGGGGGGGGGGGTGCTGTATACATCAATCCCAATCCTTTCTGAGACTTTAGTCACTATGAGAAGTAGTATTCTACCTGTAAAAACAAAAACAATTCTAATATTTTTATTGGAGCCAATGTTTTAACAGGAAGATACTACTTCGTTTTTTTCTATTCAAAAATTACACTTTTCAAGGAATAGGTCATCCAAAAAACTAACATTTCTGAAGATGTCTCACCCTCGTGTCACCAAGGATCTGAGTTTTTGGAGACAGAGTTGTAAATTTTGAGTAAACTTTAGCATTACATCACGATGCTCACCAGTGGAATCCTCTGTAGTAATGGGGTGCCCGTCAGAATAAGATCCCAAACAGATATTAACATCCTGTGAAGTGAAAAGTGTTCTTAAGAAACAAATCCATCATTAAGGGAGGATTTTCAATGGAGAAAGCAATATTATGGACTTAGGTGAAAGCAACAGCTGGAAGTTAAAACATCTGTGATGGGTTTGTTTCTTATAAATGCTCAGCTTTTTGCTTCACAAGACAGTAACTGATGGACTGGAGTCTTGTGTATTACTTGTGGAGTAGTGTGATGATTATGATGTCAGCTGTTTGTACTCTGACGGCACCCATTCGCTGCAGAGGAAGTGATGTTATGATAAATTCCTATCTTGGATGGCCTGAGGATAAGTAAATGTTTAGCAAATTTGTATTTTGGGGCGAGCTATTCCTTTAATTCATTGTGTTACTTGCCTTTTCTTTGTAATTGTTTGTGAAATTTACTAGCAATATCTGAGTGAAAACTGTCTCTACATATTTTCTTCAGTGTATCACCACAATGCTTGCCGCTCGGCTGACCCTTGCTTTTCCTTCATAGTCTGATTTAATATTTGCGAATTTTTGAATGCTTTGAGGGGATTCACTTCACATTAAGCTTGCGGCTGTACACAGCGTTAAATATTGGCTGGCTGGTGTCGTTTGTTTTTATAATTTCATCGCCACAGGTGCTGTTGGCAGCCTGAGCTTGGAGACCTCGAGGTAACTGCATTTTGATGAGCAGGTCAAATGAGTGAACAAAGCAGGCTGGAGGGGGCTTTAGTCAGGCAGGGCTAGTTTATTTCATCACTTGTGACACAGAGCATGCACACCGCGGATGGTCCAACCCTCCCCAGCCTGCCTTTGTTTCTGGCCACATCTGAATGTTTTCTGCCACGACAGGCTGTTTTCTTCAAAGCTCTTGCATGCCTCGTCCTTGTGAAAGCCTCTTTCTCATTCATCCTTGTGCCATATCTTCTCTCCACTGTGCCAAACCGAGAAGGAACTTAATTCAGGGGTTTTAAAGGTCTGGGTCATTCTACTTTCCTTTAACGTATTACAAGGATGAATGGATGGCATTCTGTTGAGATATGGAAGGGAGCATGTTCTGTTTTACTCCATGTTCTTCACACGTTTTCTGGATCCCCTTTCCCCCCCCTCAAACGTTTGCTTGGTTCCCACAGAGTATAAAAGCAAATTCGGCGGTTTATTCAGCGCGGGTTGAATATTCAGACTACAAGATGTTAAAGCAGTTAGGTCAGTGTTTAGCAGGCTTCTCTAAGCCCTGAAGTACTAAAACAAGGTTTGAACCAGGGTTCATGGAAGCACATTAAACATGTTTAGCATTCTGAACAAGATGCAGACAAAACCACAGCCTATAGACCCTGCTGCATATGCATTAGGCTCTGTGCAAACGAAGCTTCAGGGCTTTTTATTCACCACCCTGTGGACTGTCTTCAAGGTGAGGCCCTCTCGATTGTGAAGGCCTTGTTCACCAGTTAGCTGGTGGGGGCTCCGGCGCTTAATAACTGGGTGTGAATCAGTGGACCAGTGATATGTGATGGCGTATGGTTGATCTCCTCCTTACCCTTGCAGCATCTCCAGTCTCCTGGAATACTGAATACCCTTGGATACTGATGGAACAATTAACAGTTAGTCTGTCTGTTGTCATTTAAACTGGTATAAAATTGCTCTTGTAAAAGTAATCAAAATAATTAACCAAAGTGATAAAAAACAATATAATGCTCTTTACAGCCATTTTGTCCTATTTCTATTTATTATGAACTTTAAAGAAATTAACATTATAATTTTAATTTAACTCAGTAAAAACTCTGTTTGTTTGTTTGTTTGTTTATTGAACCTTTTGACAGATATTTTAAATAAAAAAAGTGCAAATGTGTTTTTTGTGGAGTAATTATATTCAATACATCAAGCACATATGTCCATATGGATATGGAGCTCATGCTCAAGTAGGAAAAAAACACCTTAATTTTATTCAAGAGACCCAAACTGAGCAGAAAAAGTACAATTTAGATTGCAGTTGCTGATATTTCATCAAATTTGACCATATATAAAATTAATGAGAACTTCACTTATTTATTATAGCAGACTACTTACATAAAATGCATTTTAAATATATATTCATAAGTTGTCACTCTAGATGTTTTAATAATATGTCATAGTAATATGACGTATTTATTTATAGTCAAAGCTCTTTAGTTTTTAATGTGATACTCAGAAATTTGAACAATTTTCCGAAAATATATATAAATAAATAAGTAAAATTACTGATAATCAAATAGACCTAAATTGCAGAGAGCAAATGTAGGAAGTAGAAAACAACAGAGAAAATGTAAGAAGAAAGTACAATGTAGAAGTACAGTCAAGGCAATATGGAATTTGATCGTGTTGATAGCATTTAGAGGCCAAGTAAATTTGCATGATAAATGATGCAGTATGTTTTTATTGTTCATGTTTCAGTTTGATTTGTAATAAATTTTGAGTAATCATTATTAAGCTGGTGTTGGCGGTATTCAGGCATATGCAGCATTGTGTCCCAATACTCCTGTTATTATATATATTCTCAAAGCATGCACATGTGTCACCAGCACCGTAAGCCTGGCTCCCACAGGGGGGACTGGGTGGGCCTACCCAACCTAATTATGATCTTGGCCACCACCTGGCTACCTACCACTTTACCTGCTGCCTTAATTTTCCAAGCCCACCCCTGAAGATCCACATATCCCACATTCTTGAATTACGCCTCCGGTAAAAAGAACAGCAAGGTTTTGAGGTACATAATAGGCAGCTTTGCACAGTTTAAGCTTAATCAACAATTCAAAATCCTACATCAGTGTCATTATTTATAATTAGCTAAACAAAAAATATATATAACAGTAATTCCTTTTTTTTTAATTCTGTTTTTTAGCTTAGATTTAGTACATGTTTTGGCTTTTTTGTTCTTCCCCAATAAACATAATGAAATATTGTGTAAATCAGTTTTTACCCAAATTTTTATGATAAGTAAATAAAACTGCATACCTACATGTATGCACTGCAAATAACATTTAGTCCAGAACAAGCTTCATCCTCCACTGCACAGTAGCTAAATTTAGTCTACACTTTTTATCCATTCAGGCACAGTTTAATTTTTGTATTTTTTTATTATTTGTACACATTTTATTTGTATTTTAATAAATCACATATCAAGGATTTTATATGTTTTTCAAGAAAGGTCCCAGGTTGGTTCTTCTCCTCAGGCTGACAAACAGCATTTTCACGAAGGTCAGGCACACTCCTTTCACTGATCATTAGCTAAAAAGCCAGCCCTTGTGATGCTTTCTCTAAGTCAACCACTTATTTAGTGTAAATGGGATGTAGAAAGGCCTGTTTTTTGTTTTCATCTTTTTCCACAGACAGTTTTTTTGTTCACTTCTGCCCCCTGCAGAAATATTTCTGAATATGCTTAACCATTGTGTGTGAAGGCAAGAAGGAGCTCATCAGATTTCCCTCAACATAGACATCTAGTATTTTAGCAATGTATTAATCATATATAACATCTGAGGTTACACACCTATCATCATTTCATCCTCACTGTCATTCGAGAAACCTGTATGACCCTCTATCTTCCTAAACAACAAGATATTTTTGGAGAATGTTGTTGTAGTTTCTGTACCCATTCATTTTGATTGCATGGTCAGAAATATAATGGAATACAATGGAAACTGGAAGCTGGTTGCTGACATTCTTCAAAATCTTCTTTGTTTTCCACAGGGGACAGAAGGTCATGGGTTGGAAAAACTAAGAAGACAAATTTTCATTTTTGGGTGGGCTACATGCTTTAAACAGAGTGTGTCTCTTTGCTTATTTTCAAATAATTTGCTAATAATCATATTATAAAGCAGGTTTAGGGAAATAAATGACAAGGAACTGTAAAAATCTTTATTTAACAGATACATGATCATATATTCTGCCGGTCTCTCCTGGTCGGCTTGTCTTTTCCCCTTCTGCTCGGCGGTCTTAACACTTCGAGCTCAGACAGTAATGGGAAAATGTTTGAGCATTCCGCACACTCACAGAGCCAGAAGCGTTGCGTTCTCAGGCAGTGTAGCCATTAGGCTGGCTGTCGGCCAACAGACCTGTCACCCTTGTTTAATGTGCCTCACTGGGCGTGTTTGTGCGAACTCACGATGGGCATTCTGAGGGAGGAGTCCGGGCTGAAGCGGCATGCGAGCCCACAGGCTTAGGGTTACAGCATCTGCGCCTATTCTGCCACTTCCAGATCAAGTCAGGGAAATTGTCGCAGCACTGTCACCTACTCAGGGCCTCAGGGGATGTACAGGAGCGCTGGATGCCGCTCTTTGACAATGTCAGCACCGATTTAAATGAAATTCTGCATGCGCTAATTGAGTGATCTCTAACCATCCACTCAAACCACCTGGGCAGAGCTCCAGCGGTCCGTTCATCTTCCTCGGCGGTGGAGCTCCGGCATGTCCTACTTTACTGTTTAATGACCCTCTGATAGAGCAGGACCGTGCCAAACAGCAAACAAAAGCGAGAGCTTTAAAACCCAGTGTGACCCAGATGATGCCCCCCTCTGTGCCCGCTTTCATTGTTCTGACAGGAGAAAGAAGCCGGGTTTCATTTGCATAATAAATGGGAATGAAACAGCACGAGAGTGTGCCGCTCCTCACCGTAAAACAGTGCCTGTTACAGCAGCATGCAAATGATCTCCATCATAATCCCATCATCATTCAAAGATTCGCTTGAGTTGATGGGAACTACGTAAACACAAATACACTTCCAGATTTGATATGAGAAATGATCCATATGTTCAGAAACTTAAAATCTGCTTCTAATACAATGCATAATATTACTCTCTTCATAGAGATAAAAATCATATACTGTATATACAGTCATATAAATATACAGTGGTGGCCAAAATGATTAGAACACTAGTATTTTCAGCAGCTAGAAATCGTTTTAAGTCAGTTATTACTATCTTTTGCTGTAGTGTGTCAGTAGGAAATATCAGTTTACATTTCCAAACATTCATTTTGCCATTAATTGTAATAATCCAGTGAGAGTTTTGTTTGCACAAGGACTCTGACAACAGCCAGTGCTCCACACAGAGATCTGATCTCATCATCATCGTCCAGTCTGTCTGGAAAGACATGAAGAAACATAAACTGAGACTAAATCCAGAAGAACTGTGGCAACGTCTCCAAGATGTTTCAAGAGACCTACAAAAACTCACTGGATTATTACAATTAATGGCAAAATTAATGTTTGGAAATGTAAATTCATATTTCCTCCTACTGACTTACTGACATACAACAGCAAAAGATAGTACTAGTGCTCTAATAATTTTGGCCACCACTGTATGTATGTATATATAT
>NW_024875676.1:0-20031 GCF_018340385.1 Cyprinus carpio
CTTTGCTGGGAGGGTCACCATGGTGTCTCCCTGTCAGACAGGACATGCTGTCTCAGGCCCAGGGTCAGATCTCCCACCCAAATCCAGGGTGGTACAGGTTACATGTCTGGCCATGTCCCATCTCGGAGAAGCAGTTCTAGCCACTTTGCAGGCAGCCAAAGCCCCGTCTACATGGCAGCTTCATGCGTCTAGATGGGGGAGGTTTTCTAGATGGTGTCAGTCCATGGAGATAGACCCATTTTCATGTCAAATGGATTCTTTCCTGTCATTTCTCCTGTTCCTGCTGGAGACTGGAGTAACAGAATCAACCTTGAGAGGGTATGTAACTGCTATATCTGATCATCATGAAGGCTATGGAGGTTACACAGTTTCAACCTCTTGTCAGCCGTTATCTGAAGGGGGCTCACAGACTGTGTCCATCTCGAGCTCGGCTAATTCCATCATGGGATCTGGGTATTGTCTTGAAGGCTCTGACAGAACCTACTTTTGAACTGTTACATGAAGTAGGGATTGAATTTCCCACACTGAAGACTGCATTTATTCTGTCTGTTTCTTCAGTTAAGAGGGTAAGTGAAATTCATGCCTTCTCTGTGCACCCTGCGCGTTTAGGATTAGGAGAAGAAGGCCCATCTTTTTCTCTTCTTCCAAACCCCTCATTTCTGCCAAAAGTTCTGCCCCATTCCAGACCCTTGGTGCAAGAACCTTTCCATCCACCTCCTCACAATTCAGTGGAATCCGCCAAACTGCATCTAATCTGTCCAGTCAGGGCACTGAGAAGATACATTTCTTACACACAGGAGTTAAGGCATACCGATCAGCTGTTTGTCTCTTATGGGCGACTCTGTGCAAGGCCATGCAGTGTCCAAGCAGAGGCTGGCAAAAAGAGTAGGCTGATAGAGCTAGCCTATCACAGCGCAGGGATGCCTCCTCCAAATGGAGTGGTTCCCCACTCTACAAGAGGAGTGGATTAGTTTAGAGGGGCCTCTCTGGAGGAAGTGTGTGTTGCAGCTGCTTGGTCATCATCTATGACATTTACCAATTCTATCATTGCATGTTGCTCGACAGTCTCATTAACTGTCCTGCAAAACGCAGAAAAGATTATGATCGAGAAACCCATTGATTTACACTGTAAATTACAGGACAAATGCATTAATGTTCTGTAGCATGAATTGGCTTTCCTGAGTTATTGCCGTGTCACTCCGAGGAGCACTTGCACTAGTTGGCTAAAGTAGAAAGCGCCAGTCTTTGCAGATGTATTTATAGACTGTGATTGCACCGGCGGCCGCTGGTTAATTGATTTACTGTCGCATGACAGCTTATCCTTAGTGAGACTGACCCATATGTGGACGTTGTCGACTTCATTCAAGAACTAGGGCCTAAGTAACCCCTCAGTCTTACAAGGGGCACAAGACAACCATTATCTCTCTCTCCTCACACACACACCACACACCCCCCCCCAAACAACACAACACCCACACACACAAACAAACACACAACAGTGTCACGAGACTCTTGCTCAACATAATTGAGTGTCATCAGTGAGCAGTTTGGATCCTCCAGTCTTTCAGAGCCGTAGCTTGACTCCTGAATCTCTGGATGATTAGTAGGATCAGAGCCAGCTCTTTCAGGTGTGAGGGTTTGAAGTCAGAGCTGAATACACATAACGACAGCCTTCCTCTGTCACCATACAGCCAGACAATCTACAAACACACACAGCAACATTTCAGATTACATTACTTTGTGAATCAATAAGTATCACAGAGTAATACAGCAGTTTATATGTGCAGCTGTTATTTTCTGCAGCGTCAATATGTTGTCAGAATACATCAGAGAAAAGAATCCATTTTATTTTCAAAAGTTCACAAGAACATTAATGTCCTGTTTTCATCTAGATGCATTAAGATACATTTGGATGAATTTTGATTAATTTAATTGGACAACATTAAATATATGTAAAAATTACAATTTCTGTTTATTCATTATTCAGCTATAGTTTTATGTAGTTCTTAAATAATACTTCTTGTGCTACTCCAGAGCCGCTACAGCAACAAAAGCATTTGGTTGTGCTAATGCAGCATTTCTCAATCCATTTTTGATGTCTCCCCTATCTGATACACCCATTTGAGGACCAGGGTTGAGAAACACTGTGCTAACTCACTGAAAACACTGGAGTGTGTTGAACTTGCTTCTCCTGTTTCTGTGCTTCTGTTCAAAGCACCTGAGAGGTATGTTAACATTGGCCAGAATGTACACAAGTGTGAAGGTTAACTTTAAATTATATTCATACCAGTAAAATAGATGGCACAATGATTGATTACTGAGAAGAGACATGGTGAGATCACCTTTGGAAATAGCTCAAATTTGTCCACTCTAGAGTAGATCTGATTTTCAAAGGTCCATAATTATTAATGGAGAAATGTTTAGGTATGGAGATGTTGTAAATGGAAGGTGCATGTATAATAGATCATATATATGTGGCAGAGCATTCATTGCCTTTTTATCTTACTGTTTCATGTCATGTATGGCTGAAAAAATGGCTTAATTTTTACTGTGTTCATAAATACCTCAGTATATTTAGTTGACAGTAAGATTTCTTCAGTCCAACAGAGAGCAGCTTCACTCCAGAATCCTTCAGGTCATTGTTACTCAGATCCAGCTCTCTCAGGCAGGAGTTTGATGACTGTAGAGCTAAAGACAAACCTTCACCTTTGACCAGTGAGATTACAGATGACGATCTAAACAGAACAACTAAGCGGTATTTGACTCTTTTCATTTTAAATATTCTGACCCCATTATCACTTCTGCTTTAGAGGTCAGTTTGAATCAATTGAAAGGTGTGAGTCATTATTGATAGCATACATGTGTGAGTTTCAATCATGACAACTCTCAAAGAAATGAGATTTAGCGTAGAAGTAATGGATTTGCTTATTTACTGATAATATGTTTGGTCTTGGCAGAAGAGATCTACAACACTGCTGCGGTTGTTGGATATTGCTGCTGCTGTAGTATATTAGGACAGAGAAGCTTGTTTCTCCCCAATATATCAACAGACAGAAGCTGCTTTGATCATGTACATTACACATCCCCAAACATGGAATGGCAGTAGACAGGACAGGCCAGAACAACATAGCTCAAGCCCAAAAACAAAGCAGATTCATAAGTACTCGCCAAGACATATGTACTCCAACATGTGTTTGCTATGGATCAACACTGACAGCTGACTTGCCAATGCAATCTAGACCCCGTCCAGGGTCCCGAAGAATACTCACGCTTGCCAGCACCCAGCCTGTCTTGATGGATGCATCTGTTGTGACAACAATACATCTTTTAGACCTGTTCTAAGGGACCCCCAAACCCCAGAAAACCCCACGCTCATCTCAAGAATTAAATGTGCAAAAGTAGCTGCTACCATGCCCATATCAGGACTAAGAAATACAAGCTTGCGTGATGTGGAAAGAGGAATAAAGGCTATTATTTTTATTTTATGTAATCTTTTATTCTAACCAGGAAGTCTCATTGAGATGAAAAAATCTCTCTTTTACAAGAGGGAATCTGGCCAAAGTAGCAGCCATAAAATGAAGCTATTTAAGCATTTTAAATACAGTAAGTACACAAGAACAATATTGAAACATAATATCCATAAATAAAATCCTGGCCTCCATTACCACTCTTTTTTACGATGCCATTACTGGTTATAAAACAGTTCTTTGCACATTAGTAATGACCCCTTTTTTTTCTTTTTTTTTGCTTGCTTTGATGACCAGAATAATAGAATTGGAGTTCTGACTCTTGTTATTATGAAGTGCTTCGAGAGACTCAGATCTACTGATGATACTGTCTCAGTTGCACTTCATATAGCTTTAACATATTTGGAGCAGCCAAAGAGTTATGTTAGGGTGTTTTTCATTAATGTTGGTTCTGCTTTTAACACTATCATTCCTCTTAATATTGTATTTAAACTGAACAATCTGGAAATAGACATGGACCTTTACTCATGGATTATGGACATTCTGACTAATAGACCCCCCCCCCATAATTCCCTGGGAGAAATAAAAGTAGACACAATTGAGAAATGATAAATATTTGAGAGAAAAGGAGTCAAAACTGAGAATGTGGTGAAAGAAACAGAATAACTAGCATTATACATTTAAAAGCATTACTCATTTCAGAATATAAATGGATACTGGCTTAAATTTATCTTCAATGCCCAGCATTGTATATGCAGCAATCAAAAAATGGGATTTCTGTAACATCTCAAATATTTCTTAGACAGAAATTCGTTTTCTTTAACATCAAATGGAGATTTTTTTGCTACATTCTCTTGCTTCTCACACTTGTCTCCTGAGAAAAAATTCTAACACTTTCACAATGGTCTCCTTTAAAGTTTTAGAAGAGATCTCATCATCTTCACACACTGTGCTCAGACAAATGTGAGAGATCCAAAGTTTCAAACAAGATCTCAAGAATATCACACACTGTGCTAAGATTTTTCTCCTAAACTAAAGACTCTAGAGGAGACAAATATGAGACCACCAAAGTTTAGAAGAAATCTCAATAACATCACACACTCTGCTCAGATCTTCCTCCTAAAGTAAAGACTCATGTGGTCTCACATTTGTCTTCTTTAAAGTTTATAAGAGGTCTCAATAACGTCACAAACATGCTCAGATTTTTCTCCTAATCTAAGGACTCTGGTGGTCTCATATTTATGTCCTCTAAAGTTTGAAACAAGATCTCAGTAGCATCACATACTGTGCTCAATTTTGTCTTCTAAACCAAAGACTCTGGAACGTCTCTGTTACGTATGGTAACCCTCGTTCCCTGAAGGAGGGAACAGAGACGTCACGTTGATGACCGACTAATTGGGATATCACTTCGATAGACCAATCTACTTCAAGTGTAAACTAAACGAGCCAAACGAGCCATTTGCATGCAATTATTGCATCTAGCTGCCGCTGATCACAGCGTGAGTATAATAAGGCAGCAGGTGCAATGCATACCAGGTTTTCGCTGAGGAGCCGAGCCGGCGGCTCAGAGGTGGTACAGCAACTGTTGCGATGGGACGTGACGTCTCCGTTCCCTCCTTGAGGGAACAAGGGTTACCATACGTACCCGAGATGTTCCCTTTCAGTTGGTCACTCTCGACGTCACGTTGGTGACCGACTAATTGGGATCCCTACCAAAGCGCCATGGGTGCTGCCTCTCCAGTGTCCTGTTTTGGAAGCAAATACACATATAGCATCCGTTTAGGTATATATGGAGAAATTTGAGGTGATTCAAACCCTCTTGGGAAGGCAGAAGTCTGCCAGGGAAACACGGGCTCTAAGGCTTAGGCCTTAATATGGAACCCAGCCTTCCACAGTTCTCACGGATTCATCATAAAGGCCTGGCGCCGGACGTTCCGCTGCCAGTTGCCTAGGGTGATGGAGGATCTCAACAGGGTCTACAGTATGGACACTCTGGAGCAGTTTTAGCAAGCTGACACTAACTGGGGCCTCTCGGTGCCACTAACCGTTTAAGGTGAGAACACAGGAGGATACCGGCTCTACACGAAGGCTATAGAACCTAGCGAACATGTTAGGGGTCACCCAGCCCGCAGCTCTACAAATATCTGTCAGCGAGGCACCACGAGCCAACGCCCAGGAAGATGCAACACTTCTAGTTGAGTGAGCTCGCAACCTGAACAGGCAGGGCACACACTGTGCCTGATAAGCCAGGGTTATGGGATCCACAATCCAGTGGGCCATCCTCTGCTTAGAGATGGCATTCCCCTTCTGCCGGCCTCCGTAACAGACAAAGAGCTGGTCTGAGGTCCTGAAGCTTTGCTCTCTCCCGTCTGAGCATTGAGATGCTACGTAGAAGGGTGTAGTGGGAACCTTGGGCACATAGCCGGGCCAGGGCCTCAGGATTACCTGGGAGTCAGCCGGCCCAAACTCTAGGCATGACTCGTCGACCGAAAATGCGTGCAGGTTCCCTACCCTCTTAAAGGAGGCCAGTACAAGCAGGAACAGAGTTTTCAATGAAAGAAACTTTAGCTCAGCTGAATGCAAAGGCTCAAATGGGCCCTGCTGTAGTGATTTTAGCACTAGAGTCAGGTCCCAAGAGGGTATAGAGGGGGACCTGGAAGGATTTAACCTCCTGGCCCCTCTAAGGAACTTGATGACGAGGTCATGCTTACCTAAAGACTTCCCATTCACAGGGTCATGGTACGCAGCAATAGCAGCAACCTGGACTTTGAGGGTGGAGGGAGACAGGGCCTTCGTTGACGCTCTTGAACCGCCCGCTGCTGCCATCTGGCGAAGGAGGAGGATGAGTGAGGTCCGGTGCTTGGCCGTCTGCAACTCTCTGTGCCCTCCTGGGACCCAGAGATAGAGAAAACCTCTTGTTGAGATTTCCAGATTCTCCACCCGGCCCTCCTCCAGGGGAGGGAGAGGCGCTTTCACCATCCCCCAGAAAGCAGCTACCTCTCTCTGGGTTGCTCGTCCCAGGGCCTCTTGCTCTTCCGCTCACCGCCAGGTTTGACGGGGGCCAGGACGGGCCAGGTGGGGGGGCGTCCTGCCTCACTAGCCCAGCTCCTCTGACTCCACTTGCTGGAGGCTGCTGAGGAATCTTGAGGGGGGTGGGCGCGGGGAGTGGGCTGGCGCGAAGGGGGCGCCCTGCGGCTGACGAGCAGGCTGGGCTGGCTGCAACCCGGCGGTCAGGTGGAGGCAGCTGCCGCCCGGACAGAAGGTTGGACCGCCTCAGTCTGTGCTCCCATGCAGCTGAACTGCTGGAGCCAGGTTCACAAACCACATCACCCGAAGGAGGCGGTCTGGGACACAGGGGCGTGGGAACTGATCTTTGTTGGCGTCCTCATTTCAGCCAGACTCAGCCAGAGATGGTGCTCCTGGACCCTGGCGTGGACATGTACGACCCAGAGGCTGGCGTGGTGACCTTTGTGCATTTCGGGCGAGGTCAGTGGCGTTAAAGGAGCAGTCTTTGTGTCCCTCATTTCAACCAGACTCAGCCAGAGATGGTGCTCCTGGACCACAAGTGATGGACATCATACGACCCAGAAATGGCAGTGGTGACCTTTAATGCGGCTCAGGCCCGGCGGGTCAGTGGCGGTTGGAGTTCTTTCAGAACTTCTAGATGCGTGATCACCCTCATGCAGGTCCTTCCCTGGTGCCTTGCCTTGGCCTGGTGCACCTGCAATAGCATATAAGCGATGAAGTGACTTAGCTTCCCGCTTAAGTCATATAGGCTCTGCCTGTTAGACCAGACGAATGCCTATAGGCCGGGAAGAGCTTACCGGGTCTCCCGTAGCAGGAGGCAGACTTAGGACACAATTGCATCGCTTCTCGCCAGCTCCACTGGGAATCGCGAATACCCCTTGGCTGCACTGCAATACGATGGTGGTGAGGAGGAGGAGCTACTGGCGGTTTCTGGCAGCAGTAAAGAAGCCATCCACAACTGGTGAGCTCGTCATGCACTTCCGGGAATAAAGGCACCGGGGTGGGGTGCTGAGAACCAATCATCCTGCCTTGAGGGCTCGGGACGCAGTGGAGATTTCCACTTGAGCCCTACCCTCTCGGCGGCCCGGAAAAGCATAGCTGTCATCTCCGGATCCGATTCAGGTTTTGCCACCGTCCCGGGGGGCGGCAGCGTGGCCGAATCTTCCTCGGACAGCTCTTCCTCCAATGCTGAGATCGACATCTGGTCGGGGGGAGGCCAACTGGATACCGCTGGTACGCTCTTTGAAGAGGGCCCAGCGCGTTCCGTGGGTTGCTCCACTGGATCGGAGGTGCAAGAGGAGTGATGGTCCCCAGAGGGTTGGTTCCCTGCGGGGTTTGCCACCACTGTAATCCTCAAACCACCCGCGCTACTGCTGGAAGTGGTTCTCGTCTGTTGGCCGCCAGAACGAGCACCAGATCGCAGCAACGGGACTCCGCCCCCCTGAAGGTAGCAGAGCCTGGTTCGCAGCTCCGAGATGGTCATCTTCCCGCAGTGGGAAAATGACTCATCCACGAAGGCCACCTCAGTGTGCTTGATGCCAAGACACGTGAGACAGTGACTGTGACCATCACCCATTGCCAGGTAACGACCACACCCAGAAACGCACGGGTGAAACGGCATCCTTATAAGGACGATCCATCGTCTTTACAAAGACGCACCCGTGAAGCTCTTTTAGAAAAATTTGCTCTTTAGGAAATGCTCTTTTAGTGCTGAGGCGCACGCACAGAGGAATTGGCCGCTTGCAACACGACAGGTGCGCAACCCACTCAATTCAGGAACGACCACCGCTGAAGCGCCGTCTCGCCAACACACGAAGCTTCCAAGAGCGTGCTGAACTCGTAGTTTACAGCAGACACAGTTTAGCAGAACGATACTAATGCTCGGCTCCGAAGCAAAAAGCTGGTATGCATTGCATCTGCTGCCTTATTATACTCACGCTGTGATCAGCAGCAGCTGGATGCAATAATTGCATGCCAATGTGCATTGGTTCGTTTAGTTTACACTCAAAGTAGATTGGTCTATCGAAGCGATATCCCAATTAGTCGGTCACCGACGTGACATTGAGAGTGATCGACTGAAAGGGAACTCTCACATTTCTCTCCTCTAAATTTCAGAAGTGATCTCAGTAAAATATAAAATAACTCAAACATTTCTACCATATAATTTGTATTACTAATTAGTGTAGGGTTGAGTTATATGCCATTTAATGTGTTTTTTACCAAAAGCAAGCACTAAGATTATTGTTCCTGTAGTAAAAATTCTGTAAGTCAGTTTTGATTAACCTTCTGGGGTCGACAAATGGGGATACGCGTTTTGTGGCATCTGCTCCTGATAACACCAAAAAAATAACTTAAATTACACTTTCAGTTTTGATCGTACAGATAAGAGCAACACATCAATCAAATCTGAAAAGGGTCTACTTTTATTTGTATACAAACATAATAACAAAACTTTTTGCATTTACAAAATAAAGAAAACAAACAGGGTGCGCTGTCTGCAGCCTTGGTCTGCATTTAGAAATGTGTCATTAAAATACACTGTAACTCAGCAAATACTCAACAGAGACATGAGAGATATATCTATAGAAAGCTTGACATGTTTACTTTTAAACTAAGCAAGTCCTACCAAAAACAAATATTCTTTCATAAAGTAATCCATATGAAAACAACGCAATGTCCCGTCTTTCACGTCTCCCTTCATTATATCTAATGCAACCATGTCCACGCGCTGAGCACGCTATTGATATTATAATGTTCCACGTGAAGCTCACGGCGTGTAAATGCCCATACCACAGAAAACAAAGCAGCGAGACTGTTATTCAAGCTGTTATACATGCTATTCATTCATTTTTTTATTATTTTACTGTTCGCTTCGCGCTGAAAGGAATAAAACATAATTCACCCCAAGAAGATGCACTGAGGATTACCTCAGGATTTAAGTTTTGGATTTCCTCAGAAAAATAATGAAGTGCTAGATCTTGCAGAGATCATAAACATGAGTTAGTCTTTTTTTTATTATTAATCTACTTGTATTAGTTTTCACACAACATGTTCACATTTTACTAGTTAGATTTTTTCCAAACTATAATTCCTGACTAATTGTATAATCAAGTGAAACATTATGAAGTTTCATTCACATCATCTAAATGTTCTACAGTACTGCTAGTATCAGTGACCGTCAAAATAATGTTAATAATGTAGTTTATCATTTAGTTTATTTGAGAGCACATAAACAATATACACTTTGGAAATGCTAGTTATGTGATGTTCATTTATATATTTCAACATTACACAATACCAGTCAATACCAGTTTGCTAAAGCAGCAATATTGTTCAATATTTTTAGTATTTAAGAAAATAATCAGTATATATAGAAAATAAAACTTTTATTTAGCACACAAGTGATGATAAATACAATAATCATGTTACAAACTATGCTGTTCTTTCAATTCATCAAAAAAACCTGAACAAAATATTTGGAGCTCTTTTCAAAATTAATAATAATAATAGTAATAATAAATGTTTTTTTGAGTAGCAAATCAGAATATTACAATGATTTCTGAAGGATCGTGTTACTGGAGTAATGATGCTAAAAATTCAGCTTTGAAAGTCTGCTTTGATTGTTCCTAATAAACTGTTTAACTGCACTCGCAAGTGAGTCTCAAGTTATTTTGTGGGATAAATAAATATATTCTAAATAAACTACAAACATAAAAATATATAAATTTATTTTGTCCTCACATTCTTCCTTGTAACTCTTCCCTCTCAGTCCACACACATGACTGAAAGGCTCGATATGCACAACTCATTATGCGAGACCTTTGTCTTCTCAGGTGTAAATCACACTAATCAAACCCTCCATCTGTTGTAGGTGAACCAAAAACAACTGATAGCAGTTCTCAGTGATGTGTCGGGTCCCTGCTATAATAGCAGCAACATTCACAAATGTTTACCGAATAAGCGGGAACCCAGTGTGCCTGTAGTTTTCTCTATTTCAGTTTTATCACGTGATAGAAAGTCTAAGACCTTTTCAAGCCCGAAGGGCAAACTCACATCTAATCTGCGGCTATTATGCATCAAACTAAAAGATTGATGTAAGGCACAAAAGCACTGCAAAGTTAGCATTTTAAACATTCGCTCACTAAAAAGAAATAATTTTAATCAATGACTTTATAACCACAAACAATCTGGATTTTATGTTTCTAAACGAAACATGGCTAGAAGACAGCTGCAGTGCAGCCAGTCTAAAAAAGTTAAAAATAGTCATCAAAGAGAGGATTTGGGATTTTGAGTTTACACAGAGTCCAAAGCAGAGTTGTCTGTGAATTTTCACAAAAAGCTGAATATGTCATCCAGTTGTTTAATTGCTTTTATAAATATTAACCTGTTAACCCACACCTGGACGCCCCTGCACTGAATTGTCTTTGTTTGCACATGTCAATGTCCTGTTTCATTTAATCTATACGTAAACAAAATTAATCTTGACAAACTATATATCATTATAAAGATCTAGTTTCTCCTGGCATCGACGAAAGATGGCTGTTTTTCAACAGAAAGTTTATAAAGAATTTATTTGCTACATTTGTGTAAAGCAGTACACATCAAAACATGAAGAATCAAAACGCAGTATATACCTACAGATTCATCAGGAATAGCGAAATAAGTAAACACATCCACAAAGGTAAATCCCAAGCCATAGGAAAGGGGTAAGGAAGGTCCACTGAATGACATCTCATAGAGCATGTTTAATCCATGAAGCAATAACATTGTAATATGGATGATAATTTTTTATTTATGTTTTCAGTTCTTCAGGGACAGTATTGTTTTGTGTCCTTATGGAATAACTCACTAGAAAACTGCATCTTGGTAGTAAAAAACAGCATAAGCTTTTAGGAAGCGCATAGTGTCACAAACAAAATGAGATGATCCAGAAAAAAAAAGTCAAATATAGGCGGAAGATTGTTTATTTGAATTCTGGCGCTCTCTCGTGACGGCTTGTGACGTGCGCTGTGACGCACCTGTCATCTGATGGAGGCGTAACTTAGCGATCGGCTTTTGCACCAATTATTATTTATTTTTGTATGATTACCATCTCTATAACTGGCCATCAGCACATGATAATTGACTATATGAGCAAAATAATAGTAAATGCTGCATTTTTGGCAATCTCAGGATGTGCACATGAGTGGCATACATAGTTAAATCTTTTTTATTTCATTATTTTTATTACTCAATAATTATTCATTATTGTATTTTCAATTTACCACCAGAGCTAAAATCAATCACTTATATGATGTCTAAGATTCTGTCTATTGTTTTATAATCCTAATAAACTATGCATTTAGTATGTTTATATATATATAAAATAGTTTCTAGAACCCTTCAGTATTATATTTGTAAACTAAAATTTTTTTAGATTTAAGGAGTACAGTTGGGAAATAGACATAGTATCAGAAAAAATATTTGGTGGAATAACACTCGGTCATGGTATCTTCATCATGACAATAAGAAACTCATGAGACATGTGACTTTCAACCAATTGCACTACAAGATTGCTCCAGGACTGATTTCATGTATTTTTACTATCAAAAAAAAAAAAAAAAATCAGTGTGGTAAAAAAAAAAATTCAAGGCACTTCGGGTGTCTATAACTTTCTGTATTTTGAGCATTATCAACTCGGTTGATAAAAGAGTACAACACAAAGGGTCTTCTTTCCAAAGACACCAAAATTATGTGTAACACACTAAGTAGAGAACTGTTGCAATTTTAAGTTAGGTAGGGACACTTTCAGCTGTGAGTCCCGCATAATGGGGGGTGCTGGCTAACAGGTTAAAGGTATTAGAGCTGTCAAAATAATGTGATAATAATGCATCACAAAATAGCACTTTAATGCAGTTAAAAAGCAATTTAGTGCCATTACTTGCCAGGTTCTATTTGACCCAATAAATCACAAATAAAATTAAAGCCAGTGTGAAGGTATTCAAGGTAGAACCGGAAGTAGGGTTGTGGCAATGCAATTCTATATTTTAAAAAGCTATGAAATAAATTTGATTATAAAGTGGATTTGTGTATATAATAATAGTTCATATTGAGATGGGCGGCACAGTTGAAAGTGTAATTATTTAGGCAAAAACTTGCCACAACAAGATGGTGTCTGTTGGTGCGGTCTGGGAATACCGGATGCAAGCTGATTACGGGATTCCACGAGTAAAAGAGTGATTGCGGTGAGGCATGAAATTAACGGTGATGTACACTAATTGAAGCCATCATCTCTACTATGCAGTTTTCATGGGTTGTTTTTTTTGCAATGGAAGTTGATGTCGACAATGGATTTTTAATCTGCCTAATGATTCTTCTACGAATGAATTCACTGGTCTATGAAATATACGCCTTGGAATTCCATTAACACTGCAAACACCATACAGTTATCATAAATGGAGACTCCAACGGAAATAAGCAATCTCCAGAGGTATTAAAGAAGCATTTTTGAAGATGGACTGACCTGTTCAACTAGTGGTAAAAAGCAGTGGAGCGTGAGTACAGATATCAAATTATAGCGCTGTTAATTGTGGAACGAGCTGACTTTTTTTTTCTTTACTTTCTTCATAAAACACTGTGGAAGTAACAGATCGGAGTAAGATCAAGTGCTATTATTGAGAATAAGTGACTTTGTTTTCCTTATTTTTCTTTGAACAACTTTTCACGTTAAAGACTATTTAAAAGCTCTGCTGTTGCTATGCTTTTTGTGCATTTTGTGTGTTTATGTCTAATGAAGGGTGACGTGATAGAATTGGTGCACTAATACACTGAAATTTGCATTCTTGAGTCATAGTAGCTGGTAATTTTTTTCCTGGTTTACTCTTACCAACCTTTGATTTATGTTATGTGACAATTATTATGTAATGAATACATGTGTCCTTTGTCTACTCTCCCTTCTGACTTGATCTACTGACTATTTCCGGAATGAAATTTTGGAAGATTATAAATCTTTCTGGCACTCCAGCATAAATTTAAAGAGGGAAAGTGTTACAGGGTGATTCCATAACAGGAGTTTCCTGCTATATGAATGGGTTTTTATTTACCTCTGTAGCTTTGAAGCAGTATTAAGCAGCTCTATTGACTACCTACTGTATTCATTATACATATCTGAACATTGTGAACGGATTTTTAAGACACTGAAATAGTTAATATGTTGAGTGACATTCAGCTTAAGCACACAAGGTGACATCTGAATATGGAGGTGAGCTGAAATTGTAAAAAGAAGCACAGCTAGAAACTTCTGATCCTCATCACTGTTGCCATTAAACTGGCACCGACACAACGCAGAGGTAAGCAATGCTTCTGGTATTGGCGGTACAGCGCTTCAGCAGTGGAGTGGTTCTGTGTCAAGCGGGTTCGCACTTCAGGAGGCTGAACTACCCCCTGTTGTGTTGCAAGCGGCCAATTCATCCTGTGCAGAAGAAAAGGTAAACTTTCTCTAATAGAGCTTCATGGGTGCAAACTTTATAAAAGGCGTTGGATCATCCTTATAGGATGCCATTGAATTATTTTTTATTTATTTATTTATTTTTTTCATATTTTGCCTCCAGTCTTTATATCTCTCTCTTTGGGGAAAAAACATATTTTAATGATTAAGAGATAACTGTAAATATTTTTCCACACAACTGGTTTTACTGTCTAGTTCTCTTACAGATAGTAATCAACCAGAACAGTTTTACCTTTGTGGGTACTTCATGCATCTGCAAAATGCATTTGCAGGTTTTGAAGCTTTAAACTGAATTTGACAAGTTATCAGGCGAATGTATTAAATAGCATTTTCATGAGTAGCAGTTAACATTGGCTTGTCAGTGGGCTATTAGTATACTTAGTCTAAAATGGCATGTTAACTCTATCTAGTCTAAATGAAAGCAAAGCAGTTATGGTGTAACATAAATAAATGTGTTTTAGAACTGCAGAATACACACACATCTCTGCATTAAAACACACGACGTTGTTCAGAAATTGAACATACCGTGTCATTGTCATTGTTAACCCATCATTTCCTACTCTCGGCCAACTGATTACTTTTTCTGGAACTAACCCAAAGTAGCCTTTCAGCGAATGCTCTGAGAGAGAACCGTGCTGTCATCTCCTTCACAATAATAAAAATAATCAGTGGCATCATGCAGACATCTTTTTATAAGGTGGCCCGTCTCTGGGTATTGACTGTGTGATATATGATTTAGAGGCCTGTGTTAACAAATCGTTTACAGCTATATATTTTTTTATGAGATCACTGTGATCAGTCTTCTGCATTTTGATGTGGAAAACAGGCAGATTAACTTTTTTGATAAATAGCACTGGTTCATGTTTCATGGGATAACCAACCCCACATCAAAATAAGAATAATTAATATATGTACACCTGAACTTTATTTTCCCAGCATCTAATAATAATTACAATGGTTTTTTCACATTCTGAAATTAGAACCAAAGTGCGATCCATACATAGTCAATGCTTGCCATATAGTCTTCCATGTATTCTGTAGCTTCTTGTAATTTGAACCATCAGTTTTGGACATGCAAGGTGATGAGAAATGGCACATTTTGGCTTCAAATCAGATTTTGTTTCATCTCGCATCAAATCAACACAAGGATAAACACTGAACTCTAAATACAACTTGGCAATATGTAATGTGTCTGCCACAGACCCTTGTAGGCTATTTGAAATCACAGAAGCCACCACACCTGACAAGTAGGCAAAAAAAAATATCAATCATAATCCAACATTTCATCCTCTGCATTTAGTTCATTCTTTAAAGTTAACTGTCTACATGTTTTATATTCATTATTCTTTGTTTTTTGTTCTCAGGGGAACAAATATACACAATGTTCTTACATAACTTTATCAAATAAGTGATCAACAATTTCATGGACATTGTTTTGGCAGGTCATGAGGCTCTGCAGTATGGAAATACATGTGTCAAAAATGAACAGATAGCGAACGACTATGCACGTGACCTGTTGAAATGCATCAGGGAATTATTGAATAATTAAGTTTCAAATATTTTATTTGTGACGTTAATGTGATCACAAAAGTGACAGTAAATGTTTGTTAGAAAATGTCTCCGGTTACTTGTGTAATCATGGTTCCCTGACTAGTAGGGGTTGCACGACTACTGATTTCTGCTAGTCGATTACTTATTTAAAAAATACTCGAGTTACTCGACTACTCATGGTTCATGCTATTGTAAATGATTAGACATTAAATCGTTTTTATCGATAAACGTTTATTAATTAATTAATTCATAATAGCCATGCAAACCAAAGTAATAAAATACGTAACCTGTAAAAAAAACTTTATAATTATGACAAAACATATTTTTACTTTTCATTGTGAACAGTATGTATATCGGTAACAGTCACAAAATGATAGTATCGTTTTCGGATCAAACCATGTGTCTTACAGTTACTTGATAAGACCATTATGACTATCTTTTACGTAGTGATCATGAACAAATTGCTGCGTTAAAGTAAATAATTATTCGTTTAAAAATAAATTAATCATATAAGAGAGACGTCATGGAAAACGTTTAGGGATCATTTGCAACACGACTGAATGAATCAAGGCGCACATTTTCATTCCGCCAGAATTCTCTAAGCGAGTCTTTTTGAACTTAGTAACAAATGGTGCTGTGCCACGCAAACCATCAAAAAATAAAGAAGCAAAAATAGAAAATGTATCTGCATCTAAGTGATCCCTATTAGCCTACTTTTAAGAGAGAGGACTGGTTTGGTTTTGGAGAAGACTGAGGCGCGCAAGCGGCTGTTTGTGTGATTGGTGAGCGCGCTGTGCTTATTCCATTCATTATGTATCCTTTCGTATCCTAAGGTTTAAAATCCATTGCCTTTTAAATATATACAAATAATAGACCGTGTATGATGTATTATTATAGGTGATATTACTCGCAAGATCGGATTTCTGAGAGATGCACGGAGATGAAACACTAAGGCGTGTGTTTTCGTTCATAAAGTATTATTCATTCACTTTAGCACTCAGTATTGCGGGACTTTAGAGGTCGTGGTATAATTTGCGTGATCCCGCTCAACGTTATCAGCAAACAGCAGAGTGATGCCAGCCTCAGTCCGAATATTCATGCAGAATTATTCTTATCCGTTATTCGTTTTGATAGCCATTATCCGTGCCATTCCGAATAAGGTATTCGGCTTCGGGCACGCCCCTAATTATTAAATTACATATTTTAATTTTACATGTAACATAGATAGAGTGATAGAAAGTAACATCTACGCGCAATATTGTAATCCTATAATTTGTGTTGTAGGCAAACTGTGCATGCATTATGGTTAATGCACGCTCGAGTAGTCGATTGTTTCTAACAGCGCCGACTAGTGGTTAAAGTAGTCGATCACTCGACTACTCGACTAGTCTGTGTAACCCCTACTGACTAGGGAACGAGACACTCCGTCCTGTAGGGGTCACTATGGGGAAACGCCTCGTCGTGACCAGTGTCTGAAGCATACATTGAAAAACACCAACAAATGTTGGCCGGTGACAGCCCATGACATCACTACCGGTGCAACTATTGTATAAATAGGCGCCGGAAGAACATGTCATCCACTTCTTCATCTGAAGCTTGCATGCGAAGCATGGCAGGAAGCTAGAGAAAGCAGTGTCTCGTTCCCTACTCAGGGAACCATGGTTACATAAGTAATCTGAGATGTTCCCTTTCCCTTTCCATGGGAGTTGACCCTGGAATGTTAGACGGCTGTCCGTAACATTATACCTTACGGCCAAAGGCCTAGGCTACATACCCAACTTACCTGTTAGGGCCAGATCTACTGGACCTGGGGTAGAGCTCAAGGCTTGGAATCCAGAATAGATTCCTTTAAAGGGATGCGCCCAAGAGCCTAGCATCATACTAAGTCTTGGTCTGTCACACAGGGTCTACCGCTTGCTCTCGCATAAGCTTGCTGAAGGAACTGTCTTAACAGATCCCTAGTAGAACACCCTGTTTAAACAGGTATGCTGAGGATAAATAGGTTGAGTGGTGCCCAAGATGAACGGGGCTTTTACCAGCTCAAATACAGGGTACAAAGCAACCGTGCAAAGCCCTTACCATATAGGATTTTTGAAAAGAACACAGAGTACTAGCGTGCAAACTTACCACAGTGTGGATTATAGAAAGTGTGCAAAGATTGTCACTTGCACACTTACCATAACATGGATTTCTAGGACACCATTCTAAGGGGCTCTCATGGCACTCTGAAAGAGCAGCTCATAGATGGAATGGTACATCCCAAAACCAATATGTTTGAGAATTATCAACTCGATTTATGGTTTAATGCTGAAGTGGCTAGCAGTAAATATCTAGCTTAGGGGAGGGGCAAACACCCAGCTCTCAAATGAGAGGGGAGCTCGACCTACCGCATGTTCCAATGCTGGAACGGCTAGCAGTAAGTTACCTAGACAAGGGAGGATAAACCCAGCTCTCAACGAGAGAGGGAGCTTGACCTACAGAATGATCGTTAGAATCAGAAGAGTAAGCGTACTGCAAGTTAGCCAAAAAACTAAAAACCTTTACCAAAAAGGTTGCCTATGAGCGCGCTACTCCTTTCTGAATTCGGAGTTCTCCTCTCACGTGAGAGTTGAGTTCTCTGTTTTTCCAGAGCACCTGGAACCAGCAGGTGTACTAGTTTAAGTACTACCACAAGAATAGCCCAGAAAGTGTGCAGAGTCTTGCATGAACACTTACCACTTACGTGGATTTTAGAAAGTGTGCAAAGTGTTCAACGTGAACACTTACCACCATGTGGATTTCAGAAAGTATGCAGAGCTTAGCGTGTGTACTTAAGCCTCAATCGCAAACGCGTTTTGTGGCATCTTCTCCTAATAACATCGAAAAGAAATTAAATAACACTTTTAGTATTGATCGTACAGATAAGAGCAATACATCAATCAAATCTGTAAAGGGCTACTTTTATTTGTATACACACATAATAACAACAAAACACTGTGCATTTACAAAATAAAGAAAACAAACAGGGTGTGCTGTCTGCTGACTCGGTCTGCAGTGATCTTCATTTAGAAACCCGTTATTAAAATGAACTCAGCAAAAACTCAACACAGAGACATGAGAGATATATCTATAGAAAGCTTGACATGTCTACTTTTAAAGTGAGCAAGTCTTATCTAAAACAAATATTCTGTGATGAAGTAATCCATATGAAAACAATGCAATGTCCTGTCTTTCACGTCTCCATTCATTATATCTAATGCGACCACGCCCACGCGCTAAGCGCTCTATTGATATTATAATAGCCCACGTGAAGCACGCAGAGTGTAAACGCCCATACAGATAACAAAGCAGCGAGACTGTTCTTCAAGTTTGTTTTTTAATTTTACTGTTCGCTTTGCGCTAAAAGAAATGATACATAATTCAGGCGGCTTGATCCAGATCATAAACATGAGTAGGTCTAAGTCTAAATCAAGTAAAACATTATGAAATTTCATTCACATAATCTAAATGTTTCATGATGCCAGGATGTTTTTTTTTATGTATTATAACGTAGACTGCAATACAATATAAAAGTAATATGAGTTATAATGTTGCTAGATTAATGCCAGTAAGAATGATTAGACAAAACTTTACTGTGATAGGCTATTCTCTGTTCACAAATATAGCCATATATGTTTATAACTATATATTGTACAGGCCCACATACAAAGCATGCTTGAGTTAATGAATGTAACTAAGCTTCTGTTCATGAATATCTGCTCTGGTGTAAATATTCTCAATGTATTATATCCCGTCATTGGTGTTTGCGATCGTCTGAGGTATAAATGTATCAAGTAAGCTATAAATATCACTGATTATATGTGTGCTATGTGGTACATAAATTACTACGAGTATCAGTGACCATTACAATAATGTTAATAATGCAGTTTATTTGTGTAAACAGCATGCCAATGTAAATAAGCAGCCCACTCAGGAACGTGGAACACAGCTAAGATCAAGCGAGGCACACACTCCCATGAGTCTCTTCAAAAAAATTATATGTACTTCAGAGCACATAAACAATATACACTTTGGGGATGCAAGGTATGTGATGTTCATTTATGTATTTCAACATGACACAATACCAGTCAAAAGCTTTTGAACAGTAAGATTTTTAATGTTTTTGTAAAGAATTATCTTCTGCTCAACAAGCCTGCATTTATTTAATCCAAAATACATAAAGTTGCATTTGCTAAAGCTATATTTTTACTATTTAAAATAACTGCTTTCTATTTGAATATATTTTAAAATGTAATTTATTCCTGTGATCAAAGCTAAATTTTCTTTAGGGGTTAATTTTCATTACTCCAGTCTTACTCCAAGTGTAACAATATACACTATACAATTCAAAAGCTTGGAGTCAGTATATAAAGAAATTTAAACTTTTTTTCCCAAAATATTTTTATTGAGATTTTCTTCATGTAAATACAATCACAATCTTGTTAATACAATTATGTCCATGTGAACATAATGACTGCATTA
>NW_024875677.1:0-421 GCF_018340385.1 Cyprinus carpio
GCTCCGACTTTTAAAAAATCCGCTCCTCTTCAGTCAGAATAACACCGCTCCGCTCATACTCTGTTCGGCAGCGTGTCTCAAACGCGCGGGGGAGGCTTGAGCCCAATCATTCTCAAAACATAAATTATTTATTTTATTTCAATTTTCGTTTTTGTGTTTCAGAGGAAAAATCAGTGTTAAGGCATCTCTCCATTACAGACCGTTCTGAAAGAGGAATTTATGCAAACGCGTATAAAATTCTTTAAAAACTTTAACAGAGATGTCTAGAGGGTATTTAATAGGTCTGCTTCCCACGTAAGATTTTTCTATAGTCGTTCATTTGTCATTATTCAACTAATCGCAAGTTATTAAATATTAAATATTAAATTTACAACTATAATCCAGCCTTAATATATTCCACGCTCAAGAATATGCATTAAGT
>NW_024875677.1:630-894 GCF_018340385.1 Cyprinus carpio
CACGGGTGCGACGCCCCTGATTGTGTGCAAACTTTTTGTCCTACCAAACGCCAAACTAATAAAATTGTCAGCATTAAAAGGTNAGATTTTCAGTTATTTCATTATTAGGAAAAAATCAGGTGATCGAGAGGGCGCCTCCCTGTCATGCGTGCGCATTAATAATTTTTGCACAAACACTTGAATATGAATAATAATTCACAATTTGCATATGCATTACAAAGTAAATAATTTTTTACATGCAATTATCCAAAATAAAACCAAACA
>NW_024875677.1:1928-3211 GCF_018340385.1 Cyprinus carpio
TATAATGGAAGTCAATGGGGCAAAAACCACCAACAATAAATTTAAATTTAAATCTAATGCTGCACAAAAACTAAAAATGCATCAAAGCCAATGTTGCTACTAATCTTGACATGCCCAAGACTGTTTATAAAAAGTAAAAAAAAATCCAGCCACAAAGTAACTTTTATACTGAAAATAAGTCATTTTGTTTGTTTTTTTCCAAATCAGTGACATCATTTATGAACATAGCAATTAAAGAGTTAAAAATCTTGGATTTTTAAAAAACATTTAGTAGTTTTGATCAGGATTGTGGCTGGTTGATAGATTTATGCAAAAAAAAAATTAAAAAGGAAAAAATATTTATCTGATACATTTTTACAGCAGTTTAATTGAGTGGGCGTTTTCATCGAACATAATGAAAAGGGTAGTGAATTTGAACAATGCACAAGGGGTTAAATAGTATCTTTGCAATCATTGCAATCAAAGTCAGCGATATTGCTGGAAATGAAGTGTCCCCAACTAAGCAAGCCAGAGGCGACAGCGGCAAGGAACAAAAGCTCCATCGGTGAGAGAATGGAGAAAAAACCTTGGAAAACCAGGCTCAGTTGGGGGGCCAATTTCCTCTCTGAACAGAGCCCAGAAACCAGCAGTTCAGTTCCGGAAGGCCGCAGCAAAGTCACATTGTGCAGAAGGCTAAACTGGTTCCTGTGGTCTTGTCCCAGTGGTCATCTGGAGACAAGGTCTTTACAGGGAGATCTGTGTCTGGGGTTCATCCACATGTGCATCTAAATAAATTAGAATGTCATGGGAAAAGTTCATTTATTTCAGTAATTCCAACTCAAATTGTGAAACTTGTGTATTAAATGAATTCAATGCACACAGACTGAAAGTTTACGTCTTTGGTACTGTAATTGTGATGATTCTGGCTACATTTAACAAAAACCCACCAATTCACTATCTCAACCATTTAGAATACTTCATAAGACCAAAAAAAAAAAAATTAAAAAAAAAATTAAAAAAAATTAGTGAATTGTTGGCCTTCTGGAAAATATGTTCATTTACTGTACATGTACTCAATACTTGGTAGGGGCTCATGTAGCTTTAATTACTGCCTCAATTCTGCATGGCATGGAGGTAATCAGTTTGTGGCACTGCTGAGGTGGTATGGAAGGCCAGGTTTCTTTGACAGCGGCCTTCAGCTCATCTGAATTTTTTGGTCTCTTGCTTCTCATTTTCTTCTTGTTCAGGTCTGGTGAGTTTGCTGGCCAGTCAAGCACACCAACACCATGGCCATTTAACCAACT
>NW_024875677.1:3250-3348 GCF_018340385.1 Cyprinus carpio
CAAGTCAGAAACTAAGCTTTTTTTGCACAGGCCTTTCTAAAGGGTTAATGGTCCCACCTAGTGATCAACTGTAAAAATAACAAATTTTACCTCTTCCC
>NW_024875677.1:3447-6700 GCF_018340385.1 Cyprinus carpio
GTGGTCTTGTCCAGTATTGTGAGTCTCATCTCGAGACAGGTCTTTACAGCGAGATCGGTGGATCTGCAGCCCTCATCCACATGTGCCATCTAAATAAGTAGAATGTCATGGAGAAACGTTCATGTATTTCAGCTAATGTAACTCAATGTATGAAACTGTGATATTAAATGAATTCAATGCCACACAACTGAAGAAGTTTAAGCGTCTTTGCGATACTTTTAGATTGTGAGATTCCTGGCGCACATCAACAAAAACACCACCAACTGTCACTACTCAACCATTTAGAATCACATTCATAAGTCCCCCCCCACAAAAAAAAAAAACACTAAAAAAAATTTTTAAAACAAAAAATTTATGTCGAATTGTAGGCCTTCTGAGAAAATATAGTTCATTCTTACTGCCTACATCGCCTACGCAATACTGGTAGGCGCTCATTAGCTTTATTACTGCCTCAATCTGACATGACATGGAGGTCAGGACTCATCGCGCTATCAGCTTGTAGCACTGCTAGAAGGATGGTAATGGCGAACGGCCAGGTTTCTTTGGACAGAGGCCTTAGCTCATCTGAATTTTTTGATACGTCTCTTGCTTCTCAGTTGTCTCATTGTTCAGCTCTGCGTAGCAGTATGACTGGCCATGTCAAGCCACACCAAACACCAGGCATTTTCCTCTCTCTTAACAATTTGCGTGCTTTTGGCAGTGATTGGCGCAAGTGCCAAATCCTGCCTGTTAAATGAAATCAGCATCTGCAAAAGCTGGTCCAAGACAGAAGGAAGCATGAAGTGCCTCCAAAATTTACTTGGTAACATGGGCTGCTGCAGCCACGACTTTAGCCGTTTCTCAAAAAACACATACATGTACCAACACAGAGCAGAATGACATTGCCCATCCCAAATCATCACAGCAACTGTGCAAAATGGACACTGGAACTGCAAGCCCATTGGGATATGCGTCTCCTACACTTTCTCCAGACCTCCTAGGCCCTGCGTTTCCAAATAAAACGTGACCAAACTTAGCTCTCATCTGAAAAGAGCCGACTTTAGGACCACTGGGCAACATGCACGAAGTTCACAATTTGAGTGGTTGTTTGAATTACTGAATAAAGAACTTTTCCACGACATTCTATAATTATGAGATGCACATGTAGTGACTCATTTTTAAGCAGACCATGGAGACGGTTAGCAGAGAATGAAGAGAGGATTGATCTGATATACATTAAGGTCAGTAGGTTTTTGTGATTTGCGCCATACTCTTTCTGCAGTTCTGAGCTTAGAAAGATGCTCACTGAGAACATCAGATAGCCAAGAGGTGGTACGAGCTGGCCTGGAAGACAAGGGGCAGACAGTGAGTGATTTTAAATGCATGTTCTTAAGTTGATTATGCTTAATAAGTGGAAAACGCACTTGGTTTGTAAACGCGGTAACCCGTATTCTTTTATCTGAGTTAGTTCATAAACGGCTTAAGCATAAACCGGTCGACATGGGTAGTTTTTTGACTTTTACTCTGATTTTTGATGCGGCATGTAAGCGCAATAACCCACTTTCTATTGGCTATTGAAGTGTGCATTTGTGATCATTGACACGGGAAGCGCGTGTTAGTGCAAGGAAGTTGGCATCTAGACAGACAAGTGTCTCACAGTAAACTAAGAAGGAAATATATCACAAAAGCAGACTTTTTCATGACTCTGATAAAAAAAAAAATTATAAAAAATGTGACCTCATCTTGTGCAGTAGAAGTGTAGTCACAATGCTGAGTTTATAACTGCATTAAGAGGATATAATATGAGCTGTAAGTTTCCAGCTGACATGTGTAAGCAATTTAACATCACAACTGACAAATGTATGTGGAATACTTGGAGTCAGATATATGCAAATTATTATATTTTGACATCACTACAGGGGAAATAACCTGATTATTTAATGAATTCATTTAAATGGAGCTTTACTGATAATGTGGCGTAAATGGGGAAGTGAGTTGTCAGCTTACTGGTGTGCATGTATATGTGCTCAGTGTCTAAAACATGATGTAGGTGAAGGAAGCAGAAAAATATCAGTAGCATTGTTAACATCAAACAGTTTCCACAGCGATCTGAACACCCTTTATAATTGTCACTTACAGATTATTTGATGCCATTTTTAAAGTTTGGCATATAAATCAAATACTTGCTGCTTTATTCCTGTTTTTCTGCTTATGCATATTATAGTCTACTATAGAGTCAGTTGATTAATTATGCAGCTATAAGTGTGTGGGTATGTTTGTATGGATGTCAGAGTGTGGTTTGTATGTGTACAGATACTTTTATGTGTGTGTAAATAGTTTAGAAATGAAAGGAGCCTCTACTGTACTCAGAAATCAAAAATCATGGGGGTTGACTGGGGAAACCCAGCTGCATGCTAACACTGGGGCCTGTCTGAGGATCGCCTCATGGTTTGAATACCATCAGCCCGTTTGAATGGGGAACTCCATCTGGGAGAAGAAAGGAGCTTGCATCCCCACATGAGGGGGAATTATAGCAGGGGTGTTAGGTAAACGCCCAGCCCACGGCGCCTCCAGCCAGATGCCCTGCCACGCTGTGAGCACCGGATCTGGGTGGCTGTGGATGCTACATGCACACCTGACATTGCACAAAAAAAATAAATAAATAAATAAAAAAATAATATTAAAAAATACAATGCATCAAAATCACAGCATTAAGCAATCATTGACATACCCAAAACTGTATTAATCAAAGAAGAAAAAAAACATCCATGAGCATTTAGTATATGGAAAATACACACACTATTATTATTATTTATATAAAAAACAATAACAGCAATAGCAAGCATTGTGTAAAAGAACTGGCATTTAAAAAGGTTAAAATTTGAAAATGAATGAATGTTTGGTACTAGGCCCGAGCACGACGGTGTGAGGATCCTCTTGTATTCGCTTTCATTTATTAGGCCCGAAAGCACCGGCGGTGTGAGGACCCCTTCTGTATCTGCTTCATTTATTATTATTAGGCCCTCGAAAGAATCACATGGTGGAGCACTCTTGTATCTGCTTCGCTTTCTTCTTTTCTTCTCTTCTTCTTTCTCTTCTTCTTCTTCTTTCTCTTTCTTCTCCCAAAATGAATCGCACTTGAGGGCCTAAACATGCTCGAAAAAGTCACGTAAATCCTTGCACACTCCTCTGAAATACAGTACTTACATCTGATATGGTTTCAGAAGTGGATGTGGCAAATGGCTCGATAGCTTTACCTATACACCTTCAACGA
>NW_024875677.1:6928-6993 GCF_018340385.1 Cyprinus carpio
TATGTACTTTAACAAACTCCTCCTAGAGATTTATTCAGATCAACACCAAACTTGGTATGCCTAAT
>NW_024875677.1:7145-7250 GCF_018340385.1 Cyprinus carpio
GGATCTGAACAGATCTACATGCCCATATTCAGTCATTGTCAAAGCGCCACCTGCTGGCAACAGGAAGTGTCATGTTTTACGCTGTAACGAACTACTCCTAGAAAT
>NW_024875677.1:8451-8558 GCF_018340385.1 Cyprinus carpio
TGCAACAGGAAGTGACATATTTTACGCTGTGACAAACTACTCCTAGAAATTGAATGACAACAAATAGTTTTTTTCAGTCAGTCTAATCTAAAGGCCTGTGTGATGTT
>NW_024875677.1:8630-8755 GCF_018340385.1 Cyprinus carpio
AATAACTCAGACATTCAATGTCCAATCTGCCCCAAACTTCACATGTTGGATAAGACTCCGGATCTGAACAGATCTACATGCCCATATTCAGTCATTGTCATAGCGCCACCTGCTGGCAACAGGAA
>NW_024875678.1:0-3073 GCF_018340385.1 Cyprinus carpio
ACTTTCGCGCTCTATGTCATAGGCTCCGCCCAACAGGAAGTGAGTTATTCAAGGCTGTTTAAAAAAAGCATGCTCTGGAATTTGATATACTCCTCTGAGGTCTTTCAACCGTTTGCCTCGAAACTCAGTGAACATGATGTCAAGACATTGGGGATGCAAACTGCTAGGGATTTTGATATCTCAAAGCATTTGCCCATGGCGAGTATGCTGAAATTAGGGGGCAAGGCAAAAATGAGAACAGTGAAATGTTCACAAGACCACATACATCGCCTCTTGAGTTTGGATCAAACTTCATCGGATTATTTTGTTGTATGGCGATTGCCGATCGCATACATGTTCCTATTATAGAGTCAAAGTTATAGCTGGCCACCAACTGGCAGCAGGAAGTGTGTCATTTTCTTTGGAATTCAGAGGCAAATGCTATTTTTGAATTACCTCGAGATCTTATTTTTACCTCGAGTTGCTTGAAAACTTCATCAGAATAATGACAAAAACCACGGAACGATGTATAAAACTCTGTTGTGGGGATATTGATATCTAATATAATGTTGCCATGGCAACGCGGTCAAAGTTGAATATTCTGTTCTGGTGATTTTGGGCAATTAACATGCTCAGAATTACATGAAACTCAAAACACATATCGAAAGTATTAATTGATAGCTAGACACTGGCCAAAACACTTAAAAAGTCGTGGAGGAGGCACTCTATAAAGCCACCTTTTGTCAAAAAGTAGAGGAAAAAAGAAGGGGGGGGAAGAAAAAAAAAAAAGGGGAAAGGGGGGGGGAAAAAAAAAGGGGTTAGTTTTAGCTACAGACACCAAACTTCGGTACATATATTGTTCTTATCCAAGACGGACAACTTTCTAATTCCCCAGTCATCAGCTACGACCAACAGGAAGTCGGGTATTTTGATTTGAATATGGATTTTTGGAAAAATATAGCTGGGAATTAAATGTATACTGCTCAGAGGAAAATTACACTATGCAACACCAAACTTTTTCTACATGATGCCAAAACATTGAGGAACTTAAAGTGCGAAGGAATTTTGGATAGCTTGAATGGTTTTGCCGTGGTGATTTTTGAAATAACAGTAAAAAGGGAAACATTAATTGTCTTGTATTTTTAAATTGCAGATTCCAAACACTTCAAAACCATTTTTCATACAGAGAACATATCATTCTGAGGAAATATGCATAGTTTCACAAATTTACAACACTGTATGGATAACAGAAAATTAAAAAACTGTCAGACATCTGATGTCGCTCTGAGGCCACTCTCTCTGTGTGAGGGAAGGGAGGGGCTGAGTGGCTGACTTTGTTGTTGGAGATTGAGTGTGTGAAGGGAGGGGGTCTTCAGCTCACAGATGAAGACTAAGCTGTAATGCAGGCAAAAATATTTTACAAATGCTTATAGGTCAATAAAATCATTAAAAATGCTTTTTCACAGAGTGCATAATAATTAGGCACATTGATATTCTGATGATATTTTTTTTTTTTCAAGCACATTTTACCAATTCCAAATCACATCAATCTTAATAAATACTATACATTTGTTATTTAATCATTTATGAGTGATATATAATTGTCCTTGAAGGCTGGAAGTGAAAAACTCCTTATTCAGAAGCAGCACCGAGAGCGCGTTATTGTAACGCGAAAGCACATTAAAATAATGCGTGAGCGCCAATCTTTCTGTTCTCACGCAGATGTCCTTTGCTTTGTCACAAAACCAGACACGCGTGCTCAGATACACGCTGCTCACGCCCGGAGAGAATGCGCGCACTTAAATCGCGTCTCTTCTGCTCAAACTGTGTCCTGTGGACTCACAACTCTCTCTCTATGCTCGCGCGCTAGGATATTCATTCTTTTCACTTTCTATTTCTCTAACCTTTCTGTTCACATCTTTACCGCGGTGCAGTGTTAACGCTTGATCCAGCTAACATGGCCCGAAAAAAACGATTACAGACAGAGTGTGTGTGAACCTGGAGTTACGTGAGGCATATGCCCAGTGTATTCTTGTTCATTTCATTTAGGCATCGCTTTCATTCTTGACCGGTTCACATAGCAACACCAAACGTGCAGTGTGTAATAATACCAATCATGGCTACCTCACCAGATGGCGTTATAGGATTACTTTTTAAATAATTATTGTAGAAACGTATAGAGCATTTAAATCATTTATAAAAAATCTTTCAAAGAAACATAATATGTATTTTAAAAAGTTAATGAATTTTACTGGTAATATAGTTTTATATAATCATTTCACAAATGTTTATAGCTCATTAAAATGATTTTTAAAAATGGTTATAGATCATGAAAAGTGTTGGCAACAATTTATGATAAGCCTTCTTTGCTTAAGGCTAAGTTAAAGCATTAACTAACATGAACTAACAATGAACAATCTATTTTTCAGATCATTTATTAATCTTTTTTTATGCTAGTTAATCCTATCATTAAAAATATTAATGTTCATGTTATTTCACAGTACATAAACTAATCTTAAAATAAAACTGTAAAATAAAAAATGTATTAGTAAATAATGTATTAAAATATTTTAACTAAGCTTTTAATTAACATTTATATATATTATATATATATATATATATATATATATATATATATATATATATATATATATATATATATATATATGCTCTTTTGGGAAAAATGCATTTACCAAAAATAATCATTTTGCTCTTTTATTCCATCTTCTATTCTGAAAAGTCTTGCAGAATTGACAAAAAAAAAAAAAATTATCTTCATGTTAATTCTTAATTCTTTTGCAGTTAGTTTTTTTCTAAATCTAAATTGATGTTAGTTCACAGTGCATTAACTAATGTTAACAGATTATTATTTTTTTTTAAATTTTAAGTTTTAAATATTAACTGACATTGACATGCTATATATTTATTGTTCATGTTCATTAATATAGTCAATGTTAATAACTGAAACCTTATTAAAAAGTGTTACTAAAGTTTTATATATTGTTCTTTTGTGTGTGTCTTTCACAGTCTTGATGGTTTGGATTAACCCTTTAATTGCCAAATCCTTTAAAACCAGACTGCCAGAGAGTTACTG
>NW_024875679.1:0-390 GCF_018340385.1 Cyprinus carpio
AGTGCAACATTTAACTGAAAGATTTGTGTTTTAAGACAAAATCACATTTGTATTTGTTCCTTGACATTTATTATATTTGGGGTACACGCGTTTGTGTGTGTTTATCTTTATATTGACTCAATAGAGACACAAACAGAATGGAATTCATGTTCTAAATGTTTTATGTTTATTAAATATATATTCAAAATCAAGTATAGTCAGTTATTAGTCTGATTATGGGATTTTAATGCAGTTTTACTTAAAAAGTGACTGAAGTATAGAAACTAATTTGTAACTGAACTCTGATTATCTTCTGTTTTCAGAGTAGATAGATAGAGATGCATCACTAAAAGCTGATAAATGCTGTATATCATAAAGTGAAGTGGTCTTGAGAGGAGCAGTAAACATCAG
>NW_024875679.1:686-751 GCF_018340385.1 Cyprinus carpio
AAAAAAAAAAACAACTTCAGTCTAAGGCAATTCTAGGCAGCAAAAGGGACTTAATAGCTGCCTAG
>NW_024875679.1:2582-2664 GCF_018340385.1 Cyprinus carpio
ATCAATATTCTGTATGCTTCACATTCATAATGTAAATTACATTATAATGCCAAATGCATTTAGGTTTGATAGTTTCCATGTT
>NW_024875679.1:2995-10911 GCF_018340385.1 Cyprinus carpio
GAATATTAAAGTTACCACAATTTGGTGCAATCGGCCCTGTCAACATGACAGAAATAGGAAAACTTTAGACAACAGCATCACTGTTTCTCAGCAAAAGAAACCTGTACTTAATTAATTTCTAATGTGGTTTTGTTTAATTTTATACTTCCAAACAGTTGGTGCTGGTACTTCTCTACTTCATCTCCATGTGGTATTCCAACATCACAAGACTCATGTACTAGCTACCAAAATCTGGTAATAGAAAAACTACTTAAAAAGCACTTTTTCATAATAATGGTATGCGTCAAAATAAAAACAATGAGTTACGTAAAAAAGGAAGCCTCATATACCTGCACTTTAGCTATGTTTAGCAACTAGTCCTAATGAAAGGCGTCTTTTTCTAAATGCCTTTTTTTTCCTCTACAGTCCCCAAACATGCCTCAGAATATTAACGTTCCACATTTGGTGCATTCACCCTGTCAACCATACAGAATAGGAAAACTTAGACAATGCATAACTTGTTTTCTCAGCAAATCAACATGGTTGTTGTTTAGGGTTTCACATTAAGTGGGACATCACTACTTACAGCCAGCACCTACACAGAATATTAAGGGTCATGGATTTGATTGCCCATTGTCCCACTATCCTTTCACCCTCTGCCTTCTCTGTATCACTGACTGTCCCTGTTATAAAAGCACGGGAATGCCTCAACTAAGAAGTTCCATTGTTAGTGGAATTGCCAATGTTTGGATTGGGATTTTCTAGTGATTTTTATTTTTCTCCTTCTCGTCTCTTGAAGATTTTAATAGGCCGAGCTTGAGGACCTTCTACGATTCAGAGAGCAATTGAATGGGCATAGCTTTTGCTAAGCACCATCTTTGTCCAGGTGGGTGTCAAGACGAAAGGGTTCCAACACATGTGGCACAGGCGAGGCCACACAAACATTCAAAGAAACTTGTTGTCATCTGAGAACATGTCGCAAATGACGTGCAACCACTGTCCTCGGAACCAGAAGCCATCATTCATACCCTTTGACAGGGAATTCTTTTTGGCCCTCAGATGGTTTTGGCAGAGTGTGGATCAATTTGGTGACATAAACGCCACACTCTGCACAGTAGGCAGACCACCATAAAGGCCTTTTAATAAATACATTCCCCCAACAGAGTTGTGAAGCTGTCCATGATGATAAGTACCAAAACACATCTGTGAACAAGGTTTGTGTCTCCCTTCTTTTTCCGTCGTATTTTGCATTTTTTTTCATCACGCACAATTATTAATCATGGATTCAGTGGTTTGCCAAGTACTCTTGCTAACAATCCAAACATTCTTAAAAAATTCCATCCTGAATGTCCCGTTGCTCTTGGGCAGATTGTTTTGCTGCCAACAGCCTTTCCTTCAAAATAATATCTCCTGGACAACCTGGTGATGTTGCAATCTCTGTTGCTAGATCCATACATACTCGTTTTGGCATAAATGGTAGTACTGTGGTTAAAATATGTGTTTATCTAACAATTACTTTATTAGTTCCTTGTTAGTTATTTGTCTTTCTGTGCTCTCAGGCCTTATCACTCTCACGGTTCCGGTGCTTAAACTGCAAACATTTGCCAATAAAGCAATGGGCTCCAAGTACGTGCTTTTGTAAGGAGTGTTCCTGTGGCCACGCTACTCCAGCAGCAACGGGGGGCAGACAGAACTCTCCTTCCACCAAATCGTTTCCATTCCTTTGAAGCTATGAAGAACAAACAGCTCAGGAATGCATGAAAGCCTTCACAGCAATGTTGGATACCGAGAACAAAGTGGTTTGGAATAGTGAGGTTGCAAATTTTTTTAAAAAAGCGGAAAAGAAAAAGACAAATGGCATATCGTTATTATTATAAGCAGATGAATACAGGCTGGACCCGCTAATGTGGGTCAAAAAGAGTCTTTGAGTCCAACAAGGCACAATTCAATATATACCCGACAAATGAATTCAATTCCACAAGTGGGCTTGTAATTTTCCAGGTTACTCAAAAATTAAAACTGAACTGACGACCATATTAGACCGCATGCCAGGTTGCCTCCTTTCTTTGGTTTGAGAACGGTACATTGACAAAACATAAATGGGGGGTGACCTTGTAGTTCATTGTCACTTTTTAAATTGCGTATATAAATAGTTTTTCAGACTGGCAAAGTGAAAGCAGATGCTTTTCCGAGGAGTTTCTGAAAATATGTGTACGGCAGCTCTGAAGAGGACCAAATCTGGAAAAGGGCCATTTGTCTGGCTCAGCCTGTAGCCTGAAACGGGTGGCTCGTTTCAGGGATGGCAAAAGGAAAACACTACAGGTTCCAGAAAGCAAACCAGCCCAGTGGTTTATGCGTTTTGTTTTGTAGTCCACATTAAAAACAGCAATGTGTATGTATGTCCTTGCTATTAACATCATAATAATAGCGTTCTCATTTTGTTTTATTTAAAATTTAAGCTGTTGATACTGTAGCTGTTGCAGATAAATAGCCCATGTTAGACGTCGTAAAACTGTTTTTAAGTGTCATATAAATACAATTATTATAATTTCGTATTATTATTATTATGTAAAACTCACTACAGTGGTTATCAGAATATGTTTTTGTTGTAGGAGTGAAGAGCCAAGGGGTTTTTTGATGGAGTGTTTTTATCCCAAGACTATGATGAGGTGCTCCAGTTTTTGTGGAGGAAGGTCCGGGGGGCTGTCAAGAGTGTAAGTTTTCAAATCAGGCCTGAGCATGCAGCTATCTTTGGCTTATTTTTAGAAACGAATTGGAAGTAAAATTAGATGTTCGATTGAGGAATCTTTGATCAGGTGTCGAGATGGCAAGGGCAGGGTGCTGAGGTTAGCACATGCACATCAGACTTTCACAAAGAGTGAAGTTGCCAGAGCTGGATGAAAAAAATACAACTAGATTTTTAATCCAGAGGAGCACATTGTATATCTATAGTATTGGTTGCCGCACATACACGTTATGGTCTGACACAATATCTGACAAAGTTAGACTTTGCAAATATCCTCCTGCATGCTAAATGGCAAATAATTTCAAATTGGTTTGTTATACTCCAGGGATTTGCAGGATGGGAAGATGGGTCAGGCAGTATCAGAAGACAAAATCTAATCAGACTTTGGTGTGGGTGTGTTTGAGCATTCAAAGCCCTTCTATTTAAATGTTTACTTTGGTAAGGGGGAACGCAGGAAGAAGCAAGTGTGGGGAAGTCCCATATGGACAGCAAGCAAGAGAGACCTCAAAGCAGGCCAAACAAGTTGGACGAAGAGAGGGGTTTAGGAAATTGCTGTGTGCAGGCATGGATTCCTCCTCAAAGGTTGGTATTTGGTCTTGATAAATTGCAATGAAAAATATTTGTAGATAAAAGTCATCTTGAAGCCTATTTCTCAGTGTGCAATGTCACGAAAGGTCTGAATATGAGAGAGGAGAAATCTTGGCATATCCAATGTTTCTCCAAAAAGAGTTCCATGATGCTGCATTTTTTGGCAAGGGATGTGACCTGCTGTTATGTGCCATACCTGGAGAAGGTGTCAGAGAGTCCTGGAACTCATCTTCAGCCTCTTCCAGGAAAATCAGACATTGCTTGTCCGTGATGCATGCCAAAAGCCCACCAATACCAACATGCGAGGGGTATGCTTGTAACTACTTAACATTTTGCTGTAGCCAGCAATAACGTAAAGTACCACAAGGAATGATGTTGTGACCCACACTACACCCCAGGAGTGTGTTTTGGAGTGTTACATGAGCCCCAAGTCAGAGGATATGTTTTTTTGGCCTATATGTGGAGCTACAATAAAGAATCATGGGGTCACCCAGATGCGATGTATTGAGATGGAGAGGGGACAATCCCCCATCAATGACTTTCATAAAGAAAGACTGTGGGGACCAATGGACTCTTGAAAGTGATGATAACTAAAGTAATCACCACAGATTAGATGCCTATCTGTTTGTTTGTTAGTATCCCTAATTGTTGCTGAAAAACATGCAGTCAGGTCCAAGTACGGTATGAAAAAACATACAAGACAGATTTCTGTCAAATTAAACATTGTCATAAAGAGTGTGTCTGTGCCGCGTACTATGTGGACAGGTTAAGAAAAATGTAATGTGTTGGAAACATTTCTCTTCAGGAAATGCAGCAGCCAAGTCTGTTGATGCTCGTGGTTTGCAGATCTCCATCGAAGCACTCTTACCGTGAGCATTTGTCAGTAAGAAGGCACTACCCTGTATAGACAGAATGGTATGTATTATTAAATGTAAGTGTTTATGTAGATGGAAGTTATATTGTTTCTGGTCATTAAATGCCCTTGGCAGCTCTTTTCTTCAATTCTGATTGTTGGCTGGTGCTGTGTTCAAACAGTTGAATGCACTTGTTTTTTCAGCCATTAAATTAATGTGCTGCCTTCACTGAAGCACAAACAGACAACATCGGATTTCATTGATTGGATGTGTTTGAATACTAATGATCTCTTTGGATTTTTTAATTTATTTTTTAATTATCATGTCCCATGCACTCACATGCTTGTTTTTTTTCTCTCTGCAGATGTGTGAGTTGCTCATATCAAAGCAAAGTTAAAAAGGTAAAAAAACTGTATTATTTAGAGATGTTTAAGAATATATATTGTGCTAAATTTCCTACAGCTTCTACCTTATTTCATTTATTCTCAGGGGAGGTAAAGTCAAGTCAGATCTGTTCTATCTCATAATCATCTGAGTTCATATCACCAACAAAACCAGTCACAGAAGACTTCTCCGTGGTTCTGTTCTTAGCTATAAATCAATGCCAGGGAGAGGAAGACTGTGTGTTATACACTACAAAGTCAGTTTATTATTACAATTAGTAAATATTCTACAACTACTGTACAAGTATTAAATAAAGTATAAATCTGAGTAAGTTCTCTGCTCAAGGCAATATCGAGCTGATGGTTCTGGAGTCGAGAGAGCTCTTTCAGGTCTGGAAGCAGCATCTGATTTCAGCATCACTTTCAGTCTTTATCAGACAGCAGGTGGCACATATGAAGCTTTACATTATTTTAAAACTTTTATTTTAAGTTCTGGTGGAGGGCGGCGGGGCCGAGAGCCATGGGAACGGGAGCAAGGCCGGTGGAGAGGGAGAAAACTGAAAATAGACGACTGCCGCACACAAACAGAAACAAAACAACATAAACCCAGGCCTGGTCCTCTCTCGTGCTACTGTCGTCACTCCTGCTTTTTATCCTCCCCGAGCTCCTCCGTGTGACTCGAGACCGGTGAGTGGAGCATCATCACTTACTCCACCGGCCTCTCTCCCGTTCCCACGGCTCTTGGCCCCGCCCCTCGTCACATAAATATTATTTGTAAATGTTTACATGAATATTAGCTCATTCTTCTTAACCCTTAGCCTACTTTATTTTTTTGTAAGTAATTATTATTAAATTGTTATTTTTTCTAATGTATATGTAGCAAAACCATGCACTATTTGTATTTTAAGTGTAAGGACCTAATGTCCATTAATGTAATAGGGTTTGTTTTCCCACAGGATGCTTTGTTTACACACAGCTTTTAGTTTTTAAAAAAAATAAATATAAAATAAATAACAAGGTTAAAAAAATAATGCACACCATTTTAAATTTCCCATGTGTTTTTGATACAACAAACTGTTGAAAACATAATCATAGTGCTCAGAAAAAGCAAAATTTCAGCCTCTGTCAGCCAGGTACTTTCCAGATTGTGCACGTACCGATGAAGAAAAGAAAAGAAAAGAAAAGAAAAGAAAGAAAAGACCCAAAAGAAAGAAAAGAAACAAGGAAAAAAAGAAAGAAAAGGTATCTTGTAATCAGTCTGGCAAAGGTAGTCAGTTATATTAAAAAATGACTGATTGATAAAGTAATATTTAACGAAAAACCACCTTTAAAACAGCATTGGATAACATTCCAAAAAAAATAAATAAATTGTGGAAAAGACTGCAAATAATATTTTTACAGAAGTGTTTTCCTCTCACAGTTTCTCATCTGAACTATACATGAACTATAACTGTTTGTCACAACTGAACTTGCTCAGAAGAGCCGTGTAAAGACTGCTTTGAAAACTTCTGTTTTGTATTATTAAAAAGCATTGGTTTGACTATACAAGGGTACATTTTGATATTTCTACTATGATATTTACTAAATATCTTCTGCATTCTGCAGTAGTGTACTTGACTTTCTCTAGACTCGACTCATTGAGGAACACATTTGGAGCAATCTGTGTCAATGTGCTATTATATGACAATATGGCATATCTCTTGTACATCTAGCCTCTAGTCTGAGAATATGGCTGTTCATATCCAGATATTTACTGAATAGACAAGTATATAAACATATAAAGATGCAGGTATAGTTAATCAGGGACTGAGGATGATTTTATTTGATCAATATTGTGTGTGTCATCTCTGTGACAGACCGGTCACCTCTTCCAGGGTCATTTTTCAATCTTTTGTACCATCTGTGGTTGCTGGGATAAGCTCCAGCTCCTGGATATGTCATACACACACAAATTATAATAAATGAGAAAGATTACAGCGGTGATTTAAGTTGTCATGTAGGTTTACTTCTTCTTTACCCAGGATGGACACACCTTCAACAATGCACCAAAACCTCTCGTTACCTCCTGTGCATGGAGGTAAGAAAAAAGAGCCAATTGACAAAAACAAGGCATCATTACATTTCCATCTTTATACCTCATTTAACATAACTCAACAAAAAAATCATCATTTGGGATTCAGATTATCATCTTCAGCAAACTGAGCCACAGATGCCACCCGAGACTGAGGAGCCAATGTTAACGTATGTTCATAAAGCATTTAAAAAGAAGCTCTTTTTCAGTCTGCAGCAGCCGATGCTCAGGGTGCAGTCATAACACACGTATCTCAGAATAAACTACAGCAACCGCAGCTTCTGAAAGATGTTGAGATGAAGAGTGACCTTTACAATCAACCATTCACTCTTTATTTAGAAGGAGGGACTAATGAGCCACTAGTGTGTTTTTCACATTAGAGTAACAGGAGTGTAACTTTTCCTTTATCTACAGTCTTTTTTTCTGGTTTGCCCAGAACTTCTATCTCTCTGTCTGTCTTTATTTCATTTCCATCTTAAGTTGCAATAATTTTCTTTTCTCTGTCTGTATCTTCACTTCCTTTGTCTGTGTAGTGTTTTTTTAGTCCCTTTCATCTCTCCTTCTTCCTCAAAAACAGTCCTCGCTTGCTTCTCTTCTTTTCTCCCTCCTATCGTTAGCTTCGATCTGCTTCTTTATCCTCCAATCTTCTCTCTTCTTCATCCTCACTTCTTCATTGTTCTCTGATAAAATGTGTCCTCTTCTTCTTCTACAAGCTCTTTTAAGTCTGGACTCTGTGTTCTATCAGCGTCTACAGTGCTCTTGTTCTTCTTCTGTTCTTCTGAATCTCTGTTCCTCAACAGGCTCTCTGCTTCTCTCTGCTTCTTCTTCAAACCTTCAAAAATGCCATTAAAGCCATATTGAAAAATACATAAAAACAACAACTTTAAAATAAAGTGCAGTTCACATACAGAAACTTGTATATAGCTACAGAACTTACTGTACATATTAATAATATTAGACAAACATTTAAGTATCAGTGCTTTGCAAATATGATTTACCTTGTAAATGTGCTCAACATATATAAACCACTCAAAATCAACATAGTTATTAGAACTGATTTATTTTTCATTATCATCCAAAAAGTATTTTAGGGATGGTCAAGATAAACACTCTTAAAGTGTGTGATGATTGTTCAGGAGCTGTTCAAAATGCAATCCACACATCTGTGATCTACGTAATGCCTGGCATGGACATACAGTACACTCTCAGAAATAAAGGTACAATTGAGGGTACAATTAAATTACTTTAAAAGATTTACAAATTTCACAAATGTGCCAGCAAAGGAACAAGCATGT
>NW_024875679.1:10964-11051 GCF_018340385.1 Cyprinus carpio
TCCTCTTTCTGTCTGTTGTCCTTTGATCTGCTCTTTATCCTCCAATCTTCTCTTCATCCTCACTTCTTCATTGTTCTCTGATAAAAT
>NW_024875679.1:11233-11639 GCF_018340385.1 Cyprinus carpio
AACTCAAACCTTAAAAAGTATCATTAAAGTCATATTAAAATACATTAAAAAATAACAACTTTGAAATAAAGTGCAGATCAACATAGAAACTTGTATAGCTACAGAACTTACTGTACATTTTAAAATATTAGACAAACATTTAAGTATCAGTGCTTGCAAATATGATTTACCTTGTAAAATATGCTGAAAGAGTATTTTTTTTTCCAGCACCTTCTGTCCCATAGGTGGGAACTCAAAGGGACACTGGACCTCTGCTGTCCACTTATGGGCCTCTGAACATTTCCAGCAGAAGAAGAAGAACATATGCCTTGCATGGACATACAGTAGTGTGATGTCATCATAGCATAACCAAAAAACATATGATGCAGCAATAAAAAGTCATTGTTGCGCACAGTTGACCCTCACA
>NW_024875679.1:12974-13053 GCF_018340385.1 Cyprinus carpio
TGAATACGGCGACAGAGCCCAGAGGGAAGAAAAATTCCGTCGTTTCCTTGCTGGCTTAGATCCTGGGCTCAGAGCTAAA
>NW_024875680.1:0-163 GCF_018340385.1 Cyprinus carpio
AAACTTTGGTCACCAGATTACGTTGCAGTTACGTAACAGTTACGTACTTTTGTTAGCTGGGATTAGCCTATACAAACCTGCATTTAAATGCGGCTGCAAATTATTTATTTATTTTATTTATTTATTTTTACTTTACTTAAATTACATGAAAGCAAGCAAAGAA
>NW_024875680.1:208-407 GCF_018340385.1 Cyprinus carpio
CCACACCAGACCTCTCTCTCATATGGACTGCTGTCTACTAGCATATTTCGGTGGATGCAGATATTACTCAGGGACATGAACACTTGAATATTGCAAGCATAGAGAAAGTNGCAATGATTTAGTTAAATCGTGCAGGATTAATTTATTCGTTTCTTGTTTTAATTAGGCCTAAATAATGGGAGCGAAATTATACAGTGCC
>NW_024875680.1:455-23987 GCF_018340385.1 Cyprinus carpio
AATAGTTTTTTTTTGGTGTCCAAAGCACCTAAAAGCCAATTCACACCGCCATACTCCAACAGTTCAAACAAAACAAAATAAGCATGTTTTTTTAAATAGTTTTTGTGGCAGTGTGAACTGGCCATAATGATGTATGTTAGGTGTGAGATTCATTAAACCTGATTTGCTNGTGGTGTAGAGAAAATGCAGGCTCATAGGCTTGACATTTATCCTGCTTGAATTCGTTCTAAGAAACGCACATATCTTCATAAGGACTAAACTTTAATCTGTGAATATTAAATATTTTTTTCTTTCATTTTCCCCGACTGCAATCAAATATAACACTTCGGTGAGGCAAAGCTGACGTCTATTTGCGAAAATGTGCTTTGATGCGCTTGTTTGAAAACCTGTGATTAAAGCGCCACTCAGCGGTCAAAATGTTCTCACAAGCTTTGTGAAATTATACCACGTAAACTTTTTATTAGACAGTCAGCTCCCCTTAAAAAACACGTTCATATAAACACCCAAACCGGCACTGGGGACCCTCCCCCAATAGTTCGTGCATCATGAACAGTGAGTGATCTGCCTGCCACAGTAAGTCAAATTATTATTATTTTTTATTTTCTACATCAAGAGGGCCTTTGATGAAAAATGGCAACTTTTGATGTCCACATTCAAGGATTTATGATTGCCATTAGCACCTCTGTTTAATAAAAGAATTGTTTAAAAAGAATTAAAGATTAGAGGTGTACATTTGAATTAAATGTTTAGCCAAAGCAGGATTAAATTACACATTGACATGGAGAAACAATCATCGGAAGTTGGTGCCCTTTGAAGGCTTTTGACAAATACATGTACATTATATTGTTTAAAGTATGCGCTAAGTTTGTTCAATAGAACGGTATCGTTAATTGCTTTTAGTACCTCATTTAAACCCGATCTCAGAAGACACTCATTGCTATTATATATGTATTTCCAGGTAATTTTAAAGGCTATTGTTTGATAAAGGCCAGGGTTTTTTTTTCCTCCTTCTTTCTCCTTTCTTTGGCTTCTGTGAAAGCGTTCGCTGCAGCGGCAGTGGAGAAATATAGATAGAGGCTCCTGCGGGAGCGGACACTGCAGCGGCTGTGGAGAAAATAGGGAAAAGCTCCTGAGGGAGCGAGAATTGCAACAGGGTTTTTTTTTTTGTTTTTTTTGATTAAGAGCGTGCAACTTTAAGGTTATTGGGTTTAAAAACACATGCCTTTCCTCTTAATCCGAATAAAAAAAAGTATTGAAAAGCTAGCCCGATCGCCGTTAACTGAACTTGGAGGCGTGCCTAATACTCAAGTCATGTCCAAGTGGCTTGTTGATTGTTTCTTAGTGGTAAACCTTATTTTTAGCTGTCTGAAACAGTTGGTTTAGCTGCTTGATATTGACGAATTGGTAATCCTATCATATTGGTACTAATCTGACCTCTTAATTAGGAACACTCTAGTTTGTACTGCAATCAGTTTTACTGTTTACTGCACGTTGTTATTCTCCTCGTTATTTACCTATAAGCGGCTAATAAAATGGAAGTCTCACCCATGGTGCCAGCTTCAGCGTTGAGGAAAAAGGTGGATAACGATAGTGATTTAGAATTACATAGCTGAAATCATTTTTCGCCGTCAATCTTTTTCATCCGTTTATCTGAGTGAAGTGTAATTTAAAAATACAGGAAAAAATACTTTCCTTGAAATTAAGAAAATCTTAGAAATCTATTTGTATTCTGCGCTGTTTGCGACGTGGCTAAAAAAATATTATCAAGATCCTTGTGTCCCAACGTCTTTAACAACTTTCAGCAACCAATGACATCTTTTAGCGACTTACCTAAAAATGTATTTGCAACACTTACTGTGCCGCTAGCACGAGAGCTTGAGGCCCGGCTGCACGATGACGCTGCGGCCGGATGAGCCACGGTAAAAGGTTGAGTTGAAGCGGGAAACCAGTGAGGCTTTGCTGCGGTGAGATCGGCGGCGCTGCCCAGGCACATTGGAAGCCTGCCGCTGCGAGCCCGCGCTTAAGGACACCCGTTTTTATGTGCCGCGGGGCAATGGAGGTGTCGAGCGAGGCGAGTTCGGGGCCTTGCGAGTTTTGCCCGATGTATTGGCCGCCCTGTTGTTGTGGATTTAGGAGTGAGATTTGGCGGATTGCTGGGAGGCTAATAACTTAGATCGTACAGATCCGCTTTGTTTACCTTCGCGAGGACTGAGCGTCGGAATTATTCGCCGTTTGCCTCGGGATTACGTGCAGTCCACTTCCGATTGGAGGAATTGTAGGCACAGCCTAAAGATAAAAGGACGCCGGGGAAAAAATGGACGTGACGCCGGTAGATACGAGGTTTAGCCTCGGTGTCGTGGGGAGCGTGTGGCTGGTCGAGCAGAGCGGCGGCCGCAATGAAACACAGAGCTCGCGGTGGTGTCTGGAGGAAAAGGAGCGATCCTGGGCTCGGCAGATTGGCCAGAGAACTGAAAAATCCCCAATATAGACCTCGTCTTCTAAATGAGAAAAGCTGAGTCTGCCATAATGGCAAAAGGTGCAAACCGAATGCTGATAAACCATCAATGGATAGGGGTAAGTCAGCTGTATTTATACCCTAGTGTTGATTATCTTAAGTGAGCTCCACCTGTGCTAATTAGGCTAAGTATCTGACGTGCTCCTCCCGAACCTTGTTAATAAAACATCATTTATCTGTTCCAGTTCTACAGAAATTTTATTTTGCAAATCTTTGTAATCTCTCCTCTCCATGCTATTATTTTCCTTTGCATACTTAATACTCAGAATCTTCATTTTCTGTTTTAAAATCTCCCATCTTACACACGTATTTTCAAAACCTAAACTTCTCCTCCATTCAGATTTTATACACTCATAGATCTTAGCCCTATAATTTACATCATTTAATAAACTTGCATTGGAAATACCAGAGCTCACCTTTTGTGTTGTATCTTTGACCTTAATTTGAAATCTAGGACTGCATGGTCACTAAATGCTATGAACTTATAAGTTATATTTTTAATACACTGAACACCAGACAAAGATCAATTCTGCTTTGTTTTAGAGAATTGGACACAACCTGTCTTCTCGAATCCCCTCTTTTATCAGGGTTTTCTAATCTCCAGAGATCTACCAGGTATACTTCATTCATTAGGTTTATAAGTTCAGTCCTTGATGAGTCCCTTTTGTAGCTCATATCGTTTGCAGCATCCATTCTACTGCACCAAACATTAAAATCACCCACACAGATGCAGTTATCCGTGCAAAGTGTTCTTAAATGCTTAAACAGCATCCTCCTATCTTTTTCATTATTCGGTGCATAAACAGTAATCAACTTGAAAACACAATTTTGAAACACAAAATCTACGATTAGAACTCTGCCTTCATTATCCACATAAACCTCCTTAACATTTTGTACTACAGTAGGTGGCCATCCAAGACGGTGGTTCTACCGCCGCACATACCGCCACCGCCGCGTCTGCAAAGTGCATTTACAGCTTTTGACTGCTGAGTGGCGCTTTAATCACAAGTTTTCAAACAAGCGCTTCAAAGCACATTTTCGCTAATAGACGTCAGCTAACCAACCGTGCCCAACCGTGCTTAGCTTCCGAGATCAGACGAGATCGAGCGAGTTTTATTTTTTTTTTCCGAACATTTCGCATTTTACATATAATGTGATATGTGGTGGAATTTATGTATATCATATTCACCCAATCTATATTCATTATAAAATCTCACCCTCCATTAGACACCCACACCTACAAGCCCAATTATCCCGGCATATTTACCATATGTTCTTTAAAACATTGCAGAACTATCGCATAATTCCCAGTAATTATATTATAAAACCCCTCAGTTTGCCCATTCATACTTAAATATTCATACAGGATCTGTATATTCCATTCCAACTTCCTTCTAAAGAAGAACCACATATCAATATTACCTTGTTTTCCTTTCATGACATTACGTCTACCCCATATTGCATACCTCACCACATTTAAAATAAAATTAACAATATATTTATTTTTGCCTCTTCCTTTTAAACCCAGTAAAAAACCTTATACCATTCAATTTGTTGTTCAAATTCTTCTCCCAAGATTCCCTCTACAAATAATTTAATTTTCCTAATAAAATCCTGAAGATTTGAACACAATAAGAACAAATGTAGCACCCCTTCATCTTCCTTTCCACAGACATCACATCTTGCATTCTGTACAATCCTCATTTTACATAACTTCATTTTTGTATAAATTACATTATGTCTTAGGAGAAAATTAAAATTCTCAATCGTTGGATCCATGTACCTTATTCTTAAATTCCCCCAAATCATCAGCTTCAGTCCCTGGGAATAACCTATTCCAAAAACCATTTGGTATTGGTTGAACAAAAATCTTCCTTCTAAAGAAATTATAAAACACTTTTAAAGAACATGATTGAATTAAAATTTTGCTCTTACTTTCTCTTAAACACACTTCAACCTTTCTCATTCCTTCATTCTCTTTTTTTAATTCCTTCTATCCATTCCTTTGGAATTGCTTTTTTTATTTTATCAAATTGTTGTTTCACCACACCTCTCTCTACTTTCCCTAATCCCCCCCTCAATTTCATCTATTATGCCTTGCAATGGTATAAAGCCATCTATAACTTCATACAAAATATCTCACTTTACACTATCCTAGCTAACCATTTTAAACATATAAATTCCTTATCTTCATAAAATATTGGAATTTAAAAACGCCTCTAGCTACGTTATATATAAACCCCTTTGCCTCGAAGGAGGAACGGAGACGCCTACCGCCGGTGACCCACTTTAAAAATGGGATATCAGCTTTGATAGACCAATCTACTTTGAAAGTAAACTAAACGAAGCCATCGCACATTGGCATGCATTTGAGTAGTGAGGTTCCAGCTGCCGCTTGATCACAGCGCTGAGTATAATACAGCAGCAGGTACGTGCATACCAGGTTTTTCGCTGAGGAGCCGAGCCGGAGACCCGGCCAGCGCTTAGCGGTGGTACAGCAACCATGCATGCCTGGACGCAGTGCCCGCTACCATGAACGAGGGCGACCATACATAACCAAGACGTTCCCTTTTCAATGGTCACTCTCAGGGACGTCACGTCGGTGACTGACAAAATGGGATCCTCTACCAAAGCCATGGTGCTGCCCCTCCAGTGCCCCAGGCGAAGCCGCCTGGGCGCTCTATTAGGTGTAGGGCTGGGTCTTGGAACAAGTAGTTCCACTCACCACCATTGTCAAAGCACTACCCTCACCGGGTGAGATTGATAACACTGGGAAAAACGCTCCCTGTCCGGGTTTGGAACAGGGATGCTATGGAAGCCCCATCCTTCCCCGGAAGGAGTTTCCTTTGGGGAGCAAATACAAACGATAGCATCCGCTTAGGGGTGCATATGGAGTAGCCCTTGAGGTGATTCAAACCCTTCCTTGGAAAGGCAGAAGTCTGCCGGAAACACAGGCCTCTAAGAAGCTATACCGCGGACTATACGCATACGACAGTACCGCTTTTAGGTCTCCAATATGGAACCCAGCCTCCATGGTTCTCAGCTGATTCATCATGGTAGAAGGCCTGGGGCCAGGACGCTTTCACTACCAGGCCCCAGCTGCCTAGGGGTGATGGAGGATCTCAAATAGGGTCTACAGCACGGACACCTGGAGCAGGCTTGCAGTGCCGACACTAACCGGGCTCGGTGCCACTCACCCGCTTGAGGTGAGAACACAGGAGTGATACTAGCAAGAATACTGCCTCTACACGAAGGCTATAGAACCCAGTAAACGTTAGGGCCCCCAGCCCACAGAATCCCTACAAATATCTGTCAGCCAGGTGGCACCACGCTGCCAGCTTCAGGAGGATGCAACACTTCTAGCTGGAGTGAGCTCTCACAACTGAATGGTAGGGGCACACCCCTGTGCCTGATAAGCCAGGGCTATGGTATCCACAATCCAGTGGGCCATCCTCTGCTTAGAGATGGCATCTCTCTCTCTTCAAGCTAGCCTCCGTAACAGACAAAGAGCCGGGATCTGAGGTCCTGAAGCTTTGTGTCCGGCCCATAGCATCTCAATGCTTGAACGGGACAGAGCAAGCCAGGCTGGGTCTGCCTCCTCCAGGGCAGCTTGCAGGTTCACCACTTGGTCTTTGAAGGGTGTAGGGAACTCGGGGCACGAATGGGCCGGGCCTCAGATTACCTGGGAGTCAGCCGCCCGAACTCTAGGCACCAATCGGCTTCCACCTCAAAATGCAGGTCCCTACCCTTCCTTGATGGAGGCCAGTGCAAGCAGGGGAGCAGAGTTTTCAATGACAAACACTGACACTGAATGCATGGCTCGAATGGGCCCTGCTGTAGTGATTTCCCCAGCACCAGAGTCAGGTCCCAAGGGGGTATGGAGGGCGGGCCGGAAGGATTTGAACTCCCTACCTGGCCTCTAAGGATCCTTGACAGCAGGCATGCTTACCTAAAGACTTCCTATTCTAGGGGTCATAGTGCGCAGCAATGGCGGCAACCTGTGGACTTTGAGGGTGGAGGGAGATAGCAACCGCCTCCAGCCCTTGCTGCAGAAAGGAAAAGCACTTAATGCGATTCGGAATCTTTCGGGGATAATACCGGCCGAGAAAGAACACCACTCGACAAACATTTCCCGCTTCAAAGTGCGCGTCTGGTAGACTGTGCCTTTGCCGGGCGTAATGGTGTTCACTACCTCCTGGGGCCCGGGTCACCTAGAACCTCCTCGCTGTCCATCCAGGGACCAGATATTGAGTTTCCAAAGGTCTGGACGCTGGTGCCAACGGTGCCCCGCCTCTGAGTCAGTAGATCCCTTTCCTCAGGAATTGGTCAAGGAGGGGCTGTCGAGGAGCACTCCAGTTCGGGCGCCTGGATCTTGCACAGTGGCTTGTGCCAGGAAGGCTCACTGGGGGCCAGCCGTGTGCCAGGTAAGGTCAAAGCCGAGTTCCCGGTCAGGGAGTAGAACAATCCGGCAGTGAGCGGTCTCGGGAGAAGCAAACAGGTCTACCTGGAGCGGCCCAACCGCTTCCAAATCAGCTGGACTGTCAGGGATGGAGCCGCCATTCTCCCCCGGAAGTATTGCTCGACACAGCTCGTCGGCTGTATGGCTGAGCAGGCCCGAATGAACAGCACGAAGCAACCTCAGAACCTCCGACTCCAAAGGAGGAGGTGGCGGCGAAGTTGCGATACGCGCATCGAGCCAGACCACCTTGCTGGTTGATGTTCGCGAACGTCAGCTGTTGTCCATTCGATCCAGTGTACATGCTTGCCTCGTAGCGACCTTGGAGCTCTGTTCAAGGCAAGGTGCACCGCTAACAACTCTAGGCAATTGATGCGCTACTGCAGCCGCGGGCCCATCCCAAACCCCTGAGACTGCATGCCCGCTGTACGTGGGCCCCCAGCCGGTGGTGGAGGCATCCGTAAAACACAGTATGCCTAGGAGATCTGATCATAGGGGCACCCCTGTCCTGGAGAAACGCAAGATCTGACCACGGGGTGAGGGTTCTCCTTTTGTCGGATCAGGAGGTTGTAACTTGGACCCTTTGTGTGAGTTCGCCACGCCTTCTCACGCCCCACCTCGGTTCTCGGCCATTAAAGCTCAGTGCTGTGAAGCCGTCTAATAATGTAGAAGGGACGAACACGGTTTGTTTTTTGGGTGTGAAGGGCCGATGCCTTGGCCGCCATATGCCCCAGGAGCCTCTGAAAGCAGTGCCAGTGGGGACACGCCTGTACCTGACTCATTGAAGGTATTCAAGCAGGCTTAGCGATCGACCTGCGCATCGTTCCTCTGTGAGGCCCCGTGCTGTCTTCTTCGAGCAGAAGCCAACTCCATACCGAGGGGGGGAAAAGAGGATCCTCCGACGTTGGCAAGAGTTTGCTCTTTTCCCAGGTGAACCCGAAGGGCGTCCCAACACAGGCTGAGTGCCGGGAGCACCAGGTCCCTGTTTTACGCGAGAACTGATCACGAGAGTGTGCTAGTATCAAGTCAATCGTCTGGGGATAGTTGAGAATACGAAATACCCTGTTCTCCTGACTGTGGACAAGAGCCACCTCTCCGTGACTTTTCGTGGAATGACATCGGGGAGACAGGGGACAGCCGAAAGGGCAGGACTCGTGTTAATGACATGCGCCCGTCCTTCGAACGCAAAACCGCAGAAAAGGTCTGTGGCGCCGAGAAAGATCGGGCCACAGCATGAAGTATCACCGTGGTCCTTACAGGTCGATCGCGCTGCAGAACCAATCTCGGGTACAACGGACGCACCGTAGAAGCGTTTCTGCTGTCACCATCTTGAACGGTTTAGGCCGATTATGATGAGGCCCGGGTTCAAAACTCGCAGATCCAACGCTTGTAACCCACCGCCTTCTTGGGTACAATGAAGTATGGGCTGTAAAACCCTGTCCTCATTTCGCTGGAGGGACCGCCTCATCGCATTCTTGCCAGTAGGACTGCAATCTCTTCCCCTCGCGAGAACAGGGGCACGGACGCCACTGTAGTGAAGCCGGATACCGCTTGAATCCTGGGGGGACTCTGTATTAACTGAAATCGCATTGCCGCAGGGCTGAGGACCTGCGAGACAGCGAGACGGCTGGGCAGCTTCTGACCAGGCGCTTAGAAACCATACAAGCTGGACTAGCGAACCATTACCGCATTCAGTAGTGGGGGCAGTGAGGTGGAACACAGGGACTCCATCTCGGCGGCCGGTGAGCAGGCCTCCGAGTGTGGCGCGGTGTGGGGTGTAGGGCCTCACCTGGCTCCAATGGCCAGGAAGGTGCGGAGTAGGGCCTTTTGTTGACGCTTCTTCTCTCAACCGCTTCCGCTGCTGCCATCTGGCTAAGAAGGAGGATGAGTGAGGTCTGGTGCCGGCCGGTTCGCGAATCCTCCGCGGCCCTCCTGGGACCCAGAGATAGAGAAAACCGCCTCGGCCGAGATTTCCAGATCTCCCCGCCCCCCTCCTCCCGCTGGAGTGGAGAGGTGCTTCACCATCCCCCAGAAAGCGCTAATACCTTCTCTGGGCCACCCGCCCCGGGGCCTTCTTGCTCTTCCGCCACCGCAGGTTTGACGGGGCCAGGACGGTGGGGCGGCCTGCCTCCACGCCCAGCCTCATGGCTTCACTTTGCTGGAGGCTGCTTTCGCGATGCGCTGGAGTGGGGTGTGGACGAGAGGGGCCGCCTCGCCATGAGTGGTGGGGCCAGCGCTTGCAACCGGGCGGACGGTGGAGGCAGCAGCTGCACGCCATGCAGAAGGTTGGATTCATAACCCCTGAAAAGAACTTAAATTACACTTTCAGTTTTGATCGTACAGATAAGAGCAATACATCAATCGAATCTGTAAAGGGTCTACTTTTTTTGTATACAGACATAATAACAACAAAACTTTGTGCACTTATAAAAATAAAGATAACAAACAAGGAGTGCTGTCTGCAGCCCTTTGTCTGCGCTTGATCTTCAGTTACAAATGCGGCCATTAAAATGAACTGTAACTCAGTGAATACTCAACGAAGAGACATGAGAGAGATATCTATAGAAAGCCTGACATGTCTACTTTTAAACTAAACAAGTGCTGCTGAAAACAAATATTCTGTGATAAAGTAATCCATATGAAAACAACGCGATGTCCGCTTTTCACGCTCCCCTTCATTATCTTCTAATGCGACCACACTTCCCGCGCGCGATGCGCGCTTTTGAGATTCAAATGTTTCACTGAAGCGCTGCTTTTGAATACTTCACACAACAGAAGACAACGCAGCGTAGATTGTTCTTCAAGTTTTTTTATTTTACTGTTTGCTTTCATGATGAGAGGAATAAGACATAATTCACCCCAAAAAAGATGTGATGTGGTTGAGGATTTGAGATTTGGATTTCCTCAGAAAAAAGAATGAAGCACTTTATTCAGCAGAGATCATAAACATGAGTAAGTCTCTTTTTATTTATTTATATACTTGTACTAGTTTTCACATAACGTGTAAACATTTTACTAGTTAGACTTTTTCCAAAGACTTTTTTCCAAACTATAATTCCTGACTAAATGTATAATCAAGTGAAATATTATGAAGTTTCAATAACAATATACACTACTATACCATTCAAAAAGCTTGATGTAAATAATATAAATGTAACAATAAATGTAACTGTAACAAATGTAACAATCATTGCTGTTCTTTTCAATTTATCCCCCCTAAAAAAAACCTGGAAAAAAATATTCTCAGCTCTTTTCAACATTAATACATACACACACACAATACACAATGATAATAATAATAACAATAAATGTTTTTTTGTAGAAAATAAGATTGTTAAAAAAGGATTTCTGAAGGATTGTGTGACTGGAGTAATGATGCAAAAAAATTCAGTTTGAAAGTCAGCTTTGATTGTTCCTAATAAACTGTTTAACTGCACTCACAAGTGAATATTAAATTATGTTGTGGGATAATTAAATATATTCTAAATAAACTACAAACATAAAATTATATACATTTATTTTGTCCTCACATTCTTTCTTGTAACTCATCCCCTCTCAGTGACACAGCTGACTGAATGGCTCATTATGCAGCTCATTATGCAGGCCTTGTCTCTCTCAGGTGTGAATTCATGATAGTTGACGCCTACTGCATATGACTTTTACCAACAAAAAGTGTCTTAGAAAATTTAAATCAATATATTGTTTTCTGTAAGTGAGTAAACAAGATGATTTTCACATCATTTAGAAAAAAAAAATTTAGGCTACAAGCTCCAGTTCTCAAAATTCCTGGGAACCAATTTTCTGTATGTGTTTTATTGCCTTATTCAAGTGATTTAACATTTTTAGTTTTTTTTCACTAACCACGATAACATTTTTGGGTGAAAAAAATAACAGAAGGCTATAATGATGCACTTTCGCGCCCCTTGCAGATCCAGCCTGTCTTGGTCCTCGGGGGATTTCAACGTATGTAACTTGTCTACACATCTGCCCACTGTTCACCATCAATATGTTGACTGTGTACCACCGCGGTTAAACCGTGCCTTTGACCCGCCGCCATGGAAATATCCACAAGAGGCATATAAAGCAGTGTGCAGCGGGCCGCCCTAGGCAAATCCGATCATAATGTAATTCATCTATTGCCTAAATATAAAGCTATGCTCAAAAAGTTCAAAACCAGTTATCAAGCAGATACGGAAAAAGTGGTCTGGAAACAAATAAAGATCAACCTCAGGGACTGTTTTGACAATACAAACTGGGACACCTTCTTCGAATCTTGCCAGGATGGGAATGAACTTACGGACACTTTAACATCATATATTAAGTTTTGTGAGGACTGTGTGTCTAAAAAACAAAGACTATTAGAATATTCCCAAATAACAAACCCTGGGTTTCAAAAACAATTAAAAACCTGCCTTAATGAAAGAAAGATTGCACCTTCTGGTCAGGCAACATGGAATGGATTCAGGAAAAAAAGGTGAAACTATCGTATGTGGATTATCCTAAAGGCAAAAACTGAATATAAAACACAATAGAGAGTACATTTTTAGTGGGAATATAAAACAGGCTTGGGAGGGATTAAATATTTTACTGGGAAAAGTTGTAATAAAAGCAACGGTTCTGTAGCTTACAGTCAAAGTCTTGTAGATGAAATGAACACGCGTTCTTTTGCAGGTTTGGATACTGTGGATACAAGGGATGAGTGTGATGACATCTGCAAAAATCTTTATAGAGTTCACCTATATATTTATCACAGAAGCGCTGTTGCTAAAAGCCTCTCCCCACTAAATTAAAGCGAATAAAGACCCACCGGCCCAGATGGCCTAAAAGCCAGCTTACTTAAAGACTGTGCCTCTGGTGGGATGTTTTCTCAGAGGCTTTTTAGCTTTCTTCTAGTTGCAGGGGTACCCATATCTTGGAAATTTTCTTTCATAAGAGCCCGATACCTAAAAAGCCTGGTGCAAGTAAAGCCTGAAGATTTTCAACCCAAAGCCATCACCTCCATATTATGTAAAACAATGGAGAGGATCTGGTAGATCTCTTGACCTCCCAAGTAACCAGTGTGATAGATCCGCTGCAGTTAAGCTTATACCAAGTAACAGAGGGACAGATGATGCAGTGCTGGTCCTTTTTAGACTTTATTTCAAAACAGCTTGCACTCCCTAAAAGTGTATCCTAGAGTCTTATTTAATAGATTTTAGTGCAGCATTTAATTCTATGAAGTTACATATTCTCCTGCAAAGACTAGCTAATATTAATACATTAAGAGAACAGCTTGATTCTCTGGATCAATTTTCTCTCCTGTCATACTCAGAGGAGTAGTATATATGGCCTTTTTTGTCTGGAGTGCATACCATTAGTACAGGTTGCCCACAAGGCAGCGTTCTTCTTTCACCTATGCTTTTTTCCTTATTTACAAATTATTTTAATATAAACAATAGCACTTTTACATTGATAAAATATGCAGATGATATGGCCTTAGTAGGACTCTTACAAAAATGAACCCCTTGGATGAAGCCTCTTATCTTGCACAGGTAAAGGCCCTTGAAGCATGGTGCAAAGGTAGCGAGGCGCTAGAAATTAATGGGGCAAGAGACAAACAAGCTACTTTTGCAAAAAAAAACAAAGACATAGCCAACAAGAGCCAGTTTTGCTTAATGGTCAAGTAGCTGAAACTGTGGAAACTTCTTTAAAATATCTAGGTACGGTTCTTGATAACCACCTGAGTTTTACTGATAATACAGAATTTATCTAATCCACTCAGTCTTCTTTAGACGCACTTCCTGAACAGCCTTGGGGGTCAGTGCCTGTGGATTATCGGCGCTTTCTGTGTATATCACACACACATTGGAAAGTTTTTTAACTTCTCCCATCTCTCTGCTTGGTTTGACTATTTAAACTGCAAGCTTAAGAAAAGCTCAACAGGATAGTGTCAATGGCTAGTAAAATAGTAGGAAAACTACAAAAAAACCACTGTCCTAAATATACATTGATAGAACGAGTGAAGAAAAGCTAGGAAAATCACTGTAGATAGTACTTCCCCCACCCCTCTAGTGAGTTTGAGCTTCTGGAAGTCTGGGAGGCGCCTCTCAGAGTGCCTCTCTCTGGCTAAAAGTACTTATAAAAAAATATTTTATTCCAAAATGCCACTAGTATTCTTAACCAAACAAAGTAACAACAAACAAAATGAGCTGCTGTTTTTAATGTATCTTGGGCATATTATTCTTAATATTATATTTCTCTTGCATTGTATCTTCTCTTATTTTATTTTCTTTTTATCTTGAGTTATCTAGGAATATTTCTTCATTATGCTTGAGACATTGTCTGTATGTTTATCTGTCCTGTACGCTATGCGGTGAGCACAAAGAAAAATTTCTGACCCTCGTGGACAATTAAGATTTATTCTATTCTATTCTATTCTATTCTATTCTATTCTATTCTATTCTATTCTATTCTATACCACAATTTTGAAAGCATCAGCACATTCACAACCAAAATTTTGCCTCTCAAGTTCAACACTTGTTTCCAAAAAGTCAACTTTCTCTCCATTCCTCCTACAATCATCCCATATTATGTCTCTCTCTATTTTCTTTTCATACTTCCTAAATCTAATTCCCCAAATTTTCATAGTGTTTTCCAATTCCTCTTTAAAATTAAAAATAACCAGATAATTGTTCTGCCTTCCCTTTCTCATCACTACAGTTTTTTCTATATTTATTTTTGCCCAGAACCCCTACAATATTTTTTGTATTTTTTCCCATCAGCCTCATTAATACTCCCAGTATCCTTTACAATCAAAGTTGTATCATCTGCATATTGATACATTTTTTTGTTCTTTTTCCTCTCCCCCCCAAAACCAATTCCTTTAATCTTTTCCTCTTCTGCAACTATTAAACCTAAAGCCTAAAGCTCTAATCCATTTTATAAAAATATTCCCAAAACCAAATTGCTGTAAAAGTTTAAATAAATAATCATGCTCCACCCTATCAAAAGCTTTTTCTAAATCTAAGCTCACCATATAACCTTCCTTTTTATTCTCTATCATATACCTTATTTTATCCCTTATATTACTTTGTAAGGGAAACAGGTCAATTTAGCTCAAAGGGAATCATTTAAGATTTTAAAGGGAATTTGAACAGAATCACTGCGCTGGATATTAATATCCAAAGTATAGTGAAAACACTATTAATTAGCATAGTAGTAACAAGATCGGCAGTTTAAGACATTAACTCTGTGGCACAAAACACAAGATACTTCTCTTTTCAATATGAATAAGGCTTTATTAGATAAATCTAAGACATATAAACTAATTCCAACACATAGGCACACGCACTCACACATTCACACAAGTTGCAGGAAGATAGAAAAGTTAGGAAAGAATGAGTTTGCGATGATGCGAAAATGTGAAACTCCCAAGTTTACAGCAATACGTGAAATTGCATAGACATGAACAACCATTAATCACTACTAACCTCGCACTGAGTTCTCAATGAGGTTAAAATTATATTAGATAACACCAGTACAGATCAGAGTCTGAGGTGACGCTTACTTTGTGATGCCTGTTTAACGGGTTCCCTTTGTTGTCGCTTGAAAAGGGGGTTTCCGAGGTTGCTGATTGGCTGGAAGTTCAGTAGTCATTGAAGTGACGCCTTTGGGAAGCCCGTGGTTGGGCGTTATTGACGATGCAGAGTTGTGGGGCTGGTTGAAGTTTCAGACGGCACTCGAGGTCAGACTCGGAGACACGGCGCTACAAAAACTTAACTCAGAACACGAACTCTCAAACGGAAAAGAAAAGAACTAAAGTAAAAGAACAGAAGTAAAGTTTGACGAGACTAGGTGGTGTTTCTTCTCATCGGGCTAGTAGCAGCAGGCGCAGGCAGGCCGGCACGCTGGAACGGCGCCAAGAACGCTAAAAGTGATGACAAAGCATGACTCAAAAAGCAGCAGCTAAAAAGCAGGCTAAAAGCAAAATTTGATGGTGTCCTGAGTATTTAAACTGGCCTTTTGGCCACACCTCAAATGTTGTCTTGACCCAATTAGATATAGTCTTTTTCTCGTGTTGTGATGTTTGTCCCACCCATTCATAAATCATATGTTATCTTTATCAAGCACGTGGTCCGAATTTTCCCGCCTTTTGCAGGGTATAATTTGACATGATTCCTATAACAAGAATATGATACATTTGACAAATAACTGATGGTCAGAAACGCTTTCAAGCAAGAAGATTCGAACACACACATACTAAACATGAATATGATCCCTTAAGCTATTCAAGAGTTATTTAAAAAGACATACACAATAAGTGATTAGAAACATTATAATCAAATGTGTGGGTTACATGTATATGATATGGAGTTAAGCAATGATATCCATTTAGAAGTCTTTTTGAGTTCATTTTGGTGCATATATGCATTGGAAGGCATTCTCTGTGCCATTCTGTGGAGTAAGGATATGTCCTGTGAAGACCAGAGAGGTTAACAGGTCTCCTTAGGAATTTCAGTCTGGTTTCCTTCTCGAGGTGGGGGAAGTCAATCCAAAGAGCTTGTGATCATGATTACTATCATGGGTTTACATGTGATGGTAACGCTGTGCATCTCTTTGACCATCAGTCTGATTACTTGCTCCCAAATTTGACAATCTCTTCTCCGAATTGAAATAGTCAACAATTGTTCTAATGGTGTTAATGTTGAAAGCTGTTCTCTGAAAGAGTTGGTTAGTTATCTTGCTTCAGACTGTGGTGCTAGGAGTTGATTTACAACACCCTGCCTTTCTGTGGAATTCTCCGCCATGTTTCAACCAGGCTCCCGATCGAATCTTTAATTTGTCTGGTTCAGGCCTCATACGCTACAACTTACTGTATCTGTAATTTCCCTCCCTATGATTGAATACGCTTGATTCGTTGTTATTATTCCTGGCAATACCTTCTTTAATCGATTTGCCAAAACTTTAGCTAAGATTTTTAAATCTGTATTTAACATTGATATCGGCTATATATTTCTCTCAGATCTGCTGAATCCCCCCCTTTTCTTAAAAAAAATACTTTCACCATTCCTATTCTCATCAATTGACTTGCATCCCCTTTATCATATATTGTCTTATATATTTCTTTTAAAAAAGGTATTAATATGTTCTTAAAAGCCTTATAAAATTCACTAGTCAATCCATCTGCCCCCGGACTTTTCCAAATATTCAACTGTGATATTGCTACCTCTACTTCTTCATCTGAAATGTCCCTATCACACATTTCTTTATCCTCCCTAGTTACTTTTGTTTTTACCTTACTTAATAAAAACTCCTTTTCTTATGCCCCCTCCCTTTTTAAAAAGAGACGCTCATAAAAACTCCTTTACACTCCCCCAATATCTCTAATTCCCTTCACTCTACTTCCATCTTTTTTTTTTTAAACCTCCTTTATTATATCAGCTCCTCTGTCTATTTTCTCCTCTAGACCAAAAAGAAGAATTTTTGTGCACCTTTCACCTTCTATTACATGTTTAGCCTACTTCTAATCATAGCCCCTCTACATTTTCTCCTCTTCTTCAATCTTCTTTAATCTATTCTCATACACTCAAAAATCGTTTCTTATATCCCCCTTTCTCTTTTTGTAGTTCTTCTTTTAAAACCTTTCTAACACCTTGGTCTTCTTTCCTCTTAGTCACCACTATACCTTATTGAATATTTTTTATTTCATACTTTACATTATCCCACCATACTCTTTTATCTTCTTCATACATTCCATTCTCTCTCTCTTTCATTATTATTTCTACTATCTTCTATTTTATACCTTTCATCTTTCAAAAGGTCATTATTTAAAACACCATATTCTTTCTCCTCTCTTCCCTTCTCCCTCTCTCTCCCCCGTTTCATTCATATGTACTATTAACATCCCATGATCACTTAGAGAAGTCATCTTATAATATATCTTATCAATTTCCTCTCCATGTTTCTTGTAATTAACATAAATCTATTCTACTTTGCTTCATTTTATCCTTCACCAATTGTCGTCTTGAAGAATCTTTTATACCCTCATTCCTCTCTCTCCATATATCTATTAGATCATGTTTATCCATTAATTTAAGCAATTCTTCCCTCCATCTCTTTTATAGACCATATCATTTGCTATATCCAATCTACTAAGAACTGTATTAAAATCTCCCATTACAATAATATTTTTTTTCTCCATTTCTCCATCTGACCATTTAAATCCTTAAAAAACATTTTCTTTTCAGCCTCTTCATTTGGTGCATGTACATTACACACAAAAAAAACATTTTTTCCCTCCTATAACCATTTTCACAATAATACATTTCCCTCCATTACCCCGATATATGATTTCAACATCATCACTCATGTTTCTTTTACATAAAACCGCAACCCCTTTCCCATTCCCCCCACCATTATTACAATAAATTCCTCCTCTCTTCTTTTAAAACATTCCATCATTTCATCTTTCCAAAATGTTTCTTTCAATAATATTACATCAGCTTTTTTGCATAACACTTTCATTTTCCCAAATTTATCCATACTCATTAAACCCCTCACATTGATTGAAGCAATACATGGAACCATTAACAACAACACATTCATATTTCATACTTTTCCCCCCTCTTCTCCATTAAAACTCTATCTTCGTTTGTACTTCTCCTTCTCTGTCCTTTTTCCCTACTTTCTCCTACATTTGATTTAACCTTTTGAGCAGTACGGTCCCACATATGGGATTCTAATTTCTGTGCCCCTGTGCAGTGTTATTAACCACGTAATGCATATTTTAGTTTTCAGACATTTAAATACACATAAGTACTAGTAAAACAATACATTTAGAGTTTGAAAAATACAGGCATATGTCTATGGAAGCAACAATAATAATCAATTCAAATTTAATTTGCAGATGTTTTTTATATTCATATCAGATACACATAGTGTAAGTTACTATAAAGTTCAATCTATTATTCTTCACCCAGTTCATCGCCACTTATTAGTTGTATTTCGGGAGAAATCGATGAATTCACGTGCTGTAAATCCGACTGACAGGACTCTGAACTGCAGCGAAAAAACATGGCGGCGTTTCATCTCACATTTCAGATCCCGATCAAGATCATTTAGGAAAGCTTTTTAAATCCACAAAAAACACTCATTTACACATATTTATGAATCGGAATATCAGATTGTTCATGACATGGTATGCAAGTTTCAGAATATTTTAAATAAAAAAAAAGGAAAAGCAATAAAATACAATTGTCATAGTGTTATTGTAGGACGGGTGTGTCACGCGACAAGCCTGACGCTGGCCGCCATGGAAACAGTAAGGTAAACGCTTCTAAAATAACGGTCGCCTTAAAAAAACTCACTCTGGGGGGACCGCTGGAATATTTTAAACTCACCACTGAAAAGGTTAACATCCAATATTCCACTTTTCATTCCCCTCCTCAGCTCCTCCAAATTAACTTCTATGCATTCCTCTACTTGCTCCTTCTCCTTTTTGTTCTCCTGTCTATCTTTTATTATATCATCCAACCGGACCCCTACACCCCCTCTATCATATTTCCCACCATCTCAACCCGCTCTCCTCTCTCCAACTTCTTATCCCTACCCTTTTCCTTCTCCTGACTTTTCTGTCATTCAGAGACCCATCTTCCTCTCCCTCATTTATGACTATGACTACTATATTAAAATCAGGACAGTCCCTGAAAATGTGTCCTGGCTGCATACACATGCGACATAGTTTTTCCTGTCCATCATGTATGACCCTAAAGTACTGAGCACCATCTGCTGTTTCTGAAATTTTGCCCTATAGGTAGCAAGGGGATGTTACTTCTTTGGAAATTTAACCTTCACATACTTCGCTCCATCAGCAATGTTCGCTCCAGGATAAACTCTTCTCTTTTATCTTTGTCATTGATTAACTCCCCAAAACTTCAATTTGTTCTGAATCACTTCATCCTCCAAATACACCCACAGGTGAAGAAAAGACACACATGTTCCTTTTATTCTCCAGCCTCATTTCCAAGAATTGACCTTTTATTTCCATTCCATCCAGCAACACATCACAAAGTTCTGCACCTTCCACGGTCAACTCATATTCCTCTCCCCACACTTTGGTCTCACCAGCCAGCAATTTACCTAAACCAATCTTCTGAAAACTACTTTAATGATGTCCACCACTTTCACCTCCTTATTTCCCTTTAAGTACAACACACACCGTTGCTTCTTTTGTAAGATAATCCACTTTTGCTTTGATTCTTCTCCGTGCTCCATGATCCATATTTCCATTTGCCTCTTCTTTGATCCTCTTCATCTGCTCCATGTCGCTCCAAACTGCTCTTCCCATCCTCCTGCCATTGCCAGATCTTTTTACCATGTGGTCCATCCATTTTTGTAAACAAAATAGCACAAACAAAGGCTTGCCTCCAAGCAGATCAACTGCTTAGCCACCCTAATCTGCAGTATATCCCAGCCAACATGTACAGGTCCTTCTCAAAAAATTAGCATATTGTGAAAAAGTTCATTATTTTCCATAAATGTAATGATAAAATTAAACTTTCTATATATTTTAGATTCATTGCACACCAACTGAAATATTTCAGGTCTTTTTATTGTTTTAATACTGATGATTTTGCATACAGCTCATGAAAACCCAAAATTCTATCTCAAAAAATTAGCATATTTCATCCCACCAATAAAAGAAAAGTGTTTTACTACAAAAAAGTCAACCTTCAAATAATTATGTTCAGTTATGCACTCAATACTTGGTCGGGAATCCATTTTGCAGAAATGACTGCTTCAATGCGCGTGGCATGAGTAAGTGAATCAGCCTGTGGCACTGCTGCCATACATTGTCGTGATGCCTCTAGTGTATATGGGCCAAGTACATAAGGTAAGATTAAATCAGTCCCATATAGGCTGTCATACAGCTCCAAGTTAGAATCCACATAGGTAATCCTCTCTATAGGTTATAGATGGGAAAAAACATATGGGGTACGCTCTTGAAGTGATCATATACCGATCCAGACATGGTAAATCTGCTTCAGCGTCCCATATAGGCTGCCTACATAGAGCCCAAGGAAGTTCCTCCCGCAGAGTAATCCTCTGACTAGAGTAATAGATGGGAAAACACACACTTGCGGGCCAGCCGGCCAAAAACCATATAGGTAAGATATTGGCAAACACAATCAGTCCCATATAGGCTGCCTACATGGGCCCAAGGTAGTACCAGACAGGAAATCTCTAAATGGAATTCACAGATGAGAAGGGAAAACATCGGGCCCACTTCTTTGATAAACCTTGATACGGTCACGACATTGGCAAAGAAGCATTAGAGTCCCATATAGGCTTCCTACACATGAGCCCAAGGTAACAACCTGGAGCTGAACACGCTCAAAACAGTGGAGATGATCGTGGGACTTCAGAAGAAACCCCCTGCACTCCCCCACTCACCATCATGAACAGGCACTGGGGTGGGGGGGGGGGGCATGCAGTGGAGTCATTCAGATTCCTGGGAACCACCATCTGCTCAGGACCTGAGGAGGTGGGGACAATCACATTGACTCCATTGTTAAAAGGCCCAACACAAGGCTGTACTTCCTTCGCCAGCTGAGGAAGTTTAACCTGCCCACAGGAGCTGCTGAAATCAGTTCTACTCAGCCGTCATTGAGTCTGTCCTGTGCACGTATCAATACTGTGTGTGGATTTGGTTCAGCACAAAATAAGAAATCAGACATCAGAAGACTACAGAGAACGGTTCGGGACTGCTGAAAGGATTATTGGTACTCTCCCCTGCCCACCCTTCAAGAACTGTATACATCCAGAGTGAGGAAAAGGGCTCAGAAAATCACTCTGGATCCCTCACAACCCAAAGTTCACCCCATCTTTGGAACTCTTGCCATCCTGGCCCGGCGCTTGAGGCTGGCAAATAACCAGGACAGTCAGGCACAAGAACAGTTTCTTCCCCCAGGCAATCTACCTCATGAACAGTTATTAAATGTTCCCCTTTACTTATACAATAAAAAAATGTGCATATCCTTATATTTATTTGTTACCCCTTCATCCTAGTACATCCCTGCATCTTACTCAATCCAATTCCATTATCATTTATAGCACAATTGTTTATACACTTATTTATCTGCAAAGGGTTTTTATTTTTTATTTTTTTGACTGTGTGTTTGTTGTCTTTTTGTGTACTGGAAGCTATATGTCACTAAAAACAAATTCCTTGTATGCGCAAGCATACTTGGCAATAAAGCTCTTTCTGATTCTGATTCTGATTCTGAGGTAGTACCCACACAGGTAATCTCTAGATGGAGTTCTGAATGGGTAAAAAATATGCATATGGGCCCTCTTGGCTACAAACCATATGGGATCAGACATGGAGCAACAAAAACAGTCCCATATAGGCTGCCTCATGAGGCCCAAGGTAGTACCCACATAGGTAATCTCTATATGGTTTAGTGAATCGTGGCGAAATCAAATAGGGCCCCACTTTGATAAACCTTATGGGTCAGACATTGGCAAACACAATCAGTCCCATATGCGCCGCCTACATGGGCCCAAGGTCGATACCCCCATAGGTAATCTCTAGATGGACTAATGAATTGGGGAAATAAATACTAGGGCCTACTTTGATAAACCATATGGGTCAGCATGGGGGCAAAACACAATCAGTTCCATATAGGTGTTATACACATGGGCCCAAGGTAGTACCCACATAGATTAATCTCTTTATGGACTATGAATGGGGGAAATCAAATATGGGGTCCTACTTTAATAAACCATATGGGTCAGACATGGCAACACAATCAGTCCCATATAGGTTTCCTACATGAGCCCAAGGTAGTACCCAGATAGGTAATCTCTAGTTGGGTTCTGAATGGGTAAATACATTTGGGGCCCGCTTAACAAAAAACCATATGGGTCAAACATAGGCAAACACAAACCAGTCCCATATAGGCTGCCTACATGGTCCCAAGGTAATACCCACATAGGTAATCTCTATATTGGTTATGAATGGGAAAAACATATAGGGCCCACTTTGATAAACCATATGGGTCAGACATTGGTAAACACAATCAGTCCCATATAGATTGCATACATGGGCCCAGGTAGGTACCCTACATAGGTAATCTCTATATTGGTTATGAATTGGAAAATACATACAAGTATCATTGTGAATATAATGAATTATGTAATAAATATATAATTGTGCATCTGTAGATTACATAATAAACTGTACACTTGTAAAATAAATCTGTACAATCATTAAAACAATTATATACAGTACATTTATAATTTATAATCTTTTGTTATAATACCACTAACAGCCTGACCGTGGAATATTAAGTAGTGAGGAAATTTCACAAATTGACTTATTACACAGGTGGAAATCTGGTACCACGCTTGAATTCACTGAGCTCCTGAGAGCGACCTATTCTTTCACAAATGTTTGTAGAAGCAGTCTGCATGCCTAGGTGCTTGATTTTATACAACTGTATTATGGAAGTGATTGAAACACCCATATTCAATGATTTGGAGGGGTGTCCCAACATAGTGTATGTGGGTACAGGCCATGGCTCTTCAAATCCAGTCCTGGGAGTGTGGGTGTTCAGCAGACATTAGTTCCAACCCTAATCATTGACATAACATATTCTAAGTGTCAACTTTTAGTGGTCTGACTTTGTGAGTTACTGCAAAATGCTTATCTCCATATAGTTATTTTAAAATCTATACAAATGGTTCAAAATATCCAGAAAGTGGTCACTGTAAAATATGAAGAACGGGTAATTATCTATCAAAATAATGGAATTATAATAGCTTAGAGATGGGTAGAAGAAGTCAAACCCCTAACAACAGCCATATGCCCTTATATTCAATGGAGACACTCCAGAGTTTTCTGGTCAGTCAGTGAGTGACAATGTAATTCCTAGAGATTTTGAAAATTGGGGTGGTTAGGGTTTTGATTATTGAAAGGCACATCAGTTAAGATGATGAAATAGCCCATGTAAAGAAAGATAGAATGGAAATTCATGGTTTGAAGAGAAAATCCATTGTAAATTCAGAAATCATATTTGCAGCATTAGGAGTACAGAAAAAAGTGCAATGTCATTCATTTAGCATATTGTGTTTTGTGTTGAGTTTTGTTTTGAGGCCAACAGTACCGACTTTCCTTTACAGTCGTAGTTGGCACATAACTGACCCTCAAAGTTGAAATATGGTTGAAATAATGTCAGTTGTTGTTTTAAACGTTAACACAATGTAACGCTTAATAGGCCTATAAAACAAAGACAGTTGAAAAGGTTTTTTTTTTTTTTTTTTTTTTACAAAATATGTATGTTGAATCAATCTAAGAAATACATAACCTTTTGAATCATTATTATTTCTAGTGATTATTTTGTTTATTATTTTAGCATTGTATGATATTTTTGATTAAACACCACTTCAAAAAATCTAAATTTATGTTAAAATATAATCATATTATTAAATACAATAATAATAATGGATATAACTTTCATCTCTGTAGTACTTGATAAGAGCAGCAGAAACTTTTTTGTTTTGTTGTGATTTTCTTACAATT
>NW_024875680.1:24376-26749 GCF_018340385.1 Cyprinus carpio
TGGGTTGGGTGGTATGAAATGTATATTGTGGTGACAATAAGAGTGTCAACTCAAAGATTTTATTGCTGTATTGTTTGGAAATCGGTCATCCCTCATTTTAGGAACAACCATAATCCATACACACACACACACACACTATTGTTGTGGATTCCCTCAAGAATGAAAAATGCATTTTTACTCAGACTTACTTTGTTAGTAGGCTGTAAGGTCCTTACCAAAGTCACATTTCATCATTCTTCTTTCTTATCTTGCTTTATCAAATAATATTATATATATCCATCAGAGCCTTTATAAACTTTGGGATTTTATAGATCACAGTGAAAAATAATTTATCTCTCTGTTTCTTTTCTAGTATTCGATTACCGTCTTATTGTTGTAAGTGAAAATAGTAGCAGTCAATCGACGTTTCTTATTTGCTGGGATTTATCACAAACATGCTTAATCAATAATCACTGGTGAAAGTGAAAACATTTTAATAGTGTACAGACATATCTCATTTAAATGCGTTCTTTTTTTCTCTCTTTTTTTGTTTGTGTCTACAGCAGCTACACACACACACAAAGGCTCTTTTAAGAGCCACATTTTGAAGCATCTTTGGCTTTGTAAGTATATATTTTAAATGACCTACTCGGCATTTGGGTTTTAGATCAATGACAACCCAACATCATGCATCATGTTAGTACTATCTTAATGAAGACATTAAAGAATAAATAAATAAAGACTAAATAAAGACATAAATGAATGAATAAATACACGAATGAATGAATGAATAGATAGATACAAAACTAGCATCCTGCATCTCACGATTTGCCAGATTCATCATAACATCCTAATTAATCACTAATCACTGGTAGTGAAAGCATTTTTAATGTGTACGAACTAACTCATTGCATCGTTCTTCTTTTCTCTCTTTTGCTTGTCTACAGCTACACTACTGCAAAGAGCTCTTTTAAGAGCCACATCTTTTGAAACATCTTTGACTTTCTAGTATATATTTTAAATGACCCACTCATTTTGGTTTCGGTGTTACAACAACATCATGCAGCACGTTAGTAATGTCTTAATGAAGACATTAAAGAATACATAAATAAAGGAATAAATAAGAACAAATGAATGAATAAATACATCTATGAATGAATGAATGGATACAAAACTAGCATCCTGCATCTCTGATTTGCCAGATTCAGCATAACTTATCCTAATTAATCAATAATCACTGGTGAAAGTAGAAAACATTTTAATGTGTACAGACATATCTCATTTAAATGCGTTCTTCTTTTCTCTCTTTTTTTGTTTGTGTCTACAGCTACACACCACGAGGCTCTTTTAAGAGCCACATCTTGAAACATCTTTGGCTTCTTAGTATATATTTTGAATGACCACTCAGTATTTGGGTTTTAGATCAATTACAACATCATGGCATGTTAGTAATGTCTTAATGAAAACGTTAAAGAGATAATTTCTACATAAATAAATACTAGCATCCTGCATCTCTCTCTGATTTTACAGTTTCATCATAACAATAGATTTCTTGATATCAGCAATTCACATTTTAAAGGGATAGTTCACCCAAAATTTTAATTCTGTCATTAATTACCTCACCCTCCATGTCATTTCCATTTTCGGAACACAAATTAAGATTTTTTAATGAAATCTGACAGCTCTCTGACCCTCCCTCTGACAACGCAACTGTAATGCAGGTGTAATGCACATGGACTGTTTTATTGATGTCCTTACTATGTTTCTGGACCTGGGAACATTACAGTTGCGTTGAAGTTGATATCAGGAGTACCCATGCAACTAGTGAAAATAGAATTACTGGTATTTTAAATAATATTTTAACTAAGAAGAGGTATGCTAATGAGTTAATGAATATTAATGAGATCTGCTTTTCCCATAATCTTCTTTTTAGAGTCTGTTTAGGCAAAAGATGGAGAAAGAACATTCATGCACAGAAACGGCCCCTCCGTTATTTTTTAGTCAATGAAACAATTATATTATATTATGGCTAGAATTTTTTTTTAACAAATATTTGTTGTTTTGTTTTAAGGTAGTTTTCCTGTTTCTATTTATTGGTCACTAAGTCCTTTGGATTAAAAAGCCGGTTAAAGGAAAACAAGTAGAACAAAGAGCACCACTGGATTCAAACTCCACCATTAAACCATCATATCTTGGTAGCAGAAGCAAAAATCCTGAAACTTAAAAAGTAATAATAATAATAATAATCCTTAGGAAAATAGTGCCTTATGGGCCCTGCATGGGAGGCCTAAAGTTTAGTATTATTCTGGGTCAATCTTAAAAAAATATCTATCAAAATTTGTTTGGATGACACTCACTGTCTCATGACTAGACATGTGCCAGTATCCGGTAATG
>NW_024875680.1:27014-27223 GCF_018340385.1 Cyprinus carpio
ACTCCCAAACAGTGATAGTGTGAACATAGCCTACCTATGAGTCATAACAGTTTGTCCTTTTGTTTTTCTTTACTTTTTTTTTTTTTTATAATTAATTGGGTTAAACTGGCTTCTGCTTTTCAACTCCGGACAAACTNCCCCCCCGAAAAAAAGTTATTAAACCTGTTATACTGTATGACCACTTTTTAAGACTAAATTTCAATATTGTG
>NW_024875681.1:0-1196 GCF_018340385.1 Cyprinus carpio
TCTTCTTCTTCTTCCACCGCAAGTCTATGGCAGCCCATAGAACCGATTGCGGGAAAGTTGTATTATTTGGCACACTGATAGAGGACAGTTCCACCATTAACTATAGCAAGTTTGAAGTCTCTAACTCCAACTCTCTAGCGCCACCACTTGTCCAAAGTTTTAATATTTTTATGCTAATAACATTTGAACCGTAAGCCACAAAATGAAAATTCTTTTTTCCTCTGAATCCTTAGCTCAGGCCAAGTCGAATGAACCCCGAAATTCAAAAATCGCTAGGTTTAGTTTTTTCGCTATTTTCAATTGTTTGAAAAACCTACTTTTTCGAACTCGTCCTAGACGGTTAGTCCGATTTTCACGAAAATTGGCTCAGTTCATCTTCTGACGATGCCGACAAAAAGTTATGGAATTCAAGTTGATTCGTCCAACCTTTCTCGACTACCACGCACAAAATTCTACGAAATGCACGCAAAAATGCTTGTGAGGCTATAACTCCACAACGGTTTGGCGTATTGAGACCAAACTTGGTGTGTGTTATAACAAGCATGACCTAAGACTTCCTGCACTGTTTCGACGCAGCGCCACCTAGTGGTAAGGAGATATGAAAAATGCATATTTTTGCTTATAACTTCTGAATGGTTTGGCCAAAAATCACAAAACTTGTTTCATTAGATTCGGTGGGTCATGTCAAGTCAAATGATGTCCAATTTTCCCGTGTCGGCCATTTTAGGTGTCGGCCATTTTTAATTATGATTCAAAATGCTGTATTTTTTGAACGCATTATCGTATCGCTACGAAAATAATTACAAAAATGTTTGGCTCCATGCCCTGAAGCTACTCAAAAAGTTTGGTGGCAGCGCCACCTTGTGGTCAAAAGTTATAATGAAATATCTTAAATATGCTAATAACTTTTGAAAAAATTAGACTATTGCAATGAAAGTCATGTCTCTATATTCTTTGGGTCATGCCGAGAACATCGATACCAATTATGCCAAAATTGGCCATACTTCCTGTCCGCCATTTTGATTAATGTTGAAAACCTACTTTTTCAAACTCCTCCAAGACCGTTAGTCCGATTTTCACCAAATTTGACTCGGATCATCTTCAGACCAAGCTGATAAAAAGTTATGGATTTTGTGTTGATATACGAAACGGTTTTCGTTTAGCACATCAACGAATTTGTTCGTAAGATGCCAAAA
>NW_024875681.1:1369-1433 GCF_018340385.1 Cyprinus carpio
GTTGCAATGAAACTGGTCTCAAAATATTCCTTGGCTTATGCCGACAACATAGATACCAAATATG
>NW_024875681.1:1754-6312 GCF_018340385.1 Cyprinus carpio
GTAAAATTGCTTCAATTACTCATTTCTGCAGTTGGTCTGATGCTCCATGCCATGCTTAGCTCTTCAATTTGCCTCTGGAGTGCTTGGCCCCGTAATTGCTGCTTGCAGCTATATTTCTTCTTCTTCTTCTTCTTCTTCCGCCGCAAGTCTATGGCAGCCCATAGAACCAATTGCGGAAAAGTTGTATAATTTGGCACACTGATAGAGGACAGTCCCAGCATTAACTATAGCAAATTTGAAGTCTCTAACTCCAACTCTCTAGCGCACCCGTTGTCCCAATTTCAATATTTTTTATGCTAATAACTTTTGACGTAAGCCACAAAATGAAATTCTTTTTTCCTCTTAATCCTGGGCTCCGGCCCGTCAAGTCCCGATGAGGACCCGAAATTCAAAATCGCAGGTGTAGTTTTTTCTCTCGCTATTTCAATGTTTCAAAAAACCTACTTTTTTCGAACTGCGTCCTAGCGTTTTTTCGTCCCCGATTTTCACGAAAATTTGGCTCAGATCATCTTCTTCTCTCTCAGACGTGATGCCGGGCAAAAGTTATGGACCAAGCGATTCGTCCAACCGTTCCTCGAATACCTCTCAAACACCTGGCAACAGCACCAAAATGCTTTAGAGGTCATATAACCCGGCAAACGGTTTGGCGTACTGAGACCAAAACTTGCGAGCGTTATAAGCATGACCTGAGACTACCTGCAGTGTTTCAGCCGCAGCGCCACCTGAGTGGAGATATAGAAAAATGCATATTTTTGCTTATATTTAGATGGTTTGGCCAAAATGACGAGCTTCGTCTCTTTGGATTCAGTGGGGTGTGCCGAGGTCCGAATGATATCAATTTTCGTATTAAGCCATTTTAGGTGTCGGCCATTTTAGATTCATGTTTCAAAATGCTGTATTTTTTTTGGAATGCATTATTGTATCGCTACAAAAATAATTACAAAAAATGTTCGGCTCCATGCCCTGATTCTACTCAAAAGGTTTGCGGTGAAAATATTCAGGTTAAAAGTTATAATGAAATATCTGCAAAAATGCTAATAACTTTTGGAAAAATTCTGACTATTAAAATGAAAATCGTCTGCCTGTATTCTCATAGGTCCTGCCGAGATAAATGTTACCACTATTCCAAAATTGGCCATGCTTCCTGTATGGCATTTTGATTTATGTTGAAAACCTACTTTTTGACTCCTCCCTGGGCCGTTAGTCCCATTTTCCACCAAATTTGGCTTCAGATCATCTTCAGAGTGTGCTGACAAAAGTTATGGGATTTCGTGTTGATATACTAAACTGTTTTTGCTTAGCGCATCAACTAATTTAATCGTGAAGATGCCAAAATATTCCTGAGGCTCTATCTCGCTTAAGCTTTTGACATATTTGCACTAACTTTGTATGTGCCATTGTCACCCCCTCAGACGGACCACATGCCACATCAATTTGGCAAGCAGCTGCCACCTATTGGTCCAGTATAATAAACCATCTAGTAATCAGTAATAATTACATTTATTAAAAATGCCTAATAACTTTTTTTATTGCATTAGCCTATTGTAATAAAACTGGTCTCAAAAATATTCAGCAACGTACGTCGCATAGCATAGATACCAAATATGCCAGAGTACGCTTGAACTTCCTGTCCGCCATTTTGATTTATGCGTTGAAAAACCTACTTTTTCAAACTCTCATCAACCGCTGGTGCGATTTTGCAAAAAGTGAATCAGATGATCTATCAGACTGTGCTGACAAAATGTTATGGATTTTGTGTATCGAGCCCCCCCAATAAAACGTTTTCGCATACAACAAGCCGACGAATTCAGCAAGATGTCAAAATTCATTTTCGCCTGTATTTGGCAAGCTTCGGACATACCTGCACCAAACTTTGGCGTGGCCACTGTCACCTTCCACACCCAGACACACCCAAAATGATTTGATTTACAGCGCCGGCCCAGTACCTGTGCGCCCTTCTTCTGGTCTAAAAAATATATTGTGCGACAATACTCAAAGTTTATTTTAATGGTTTTATTATTTTTAAAAGAGTTCTATTGTATATAATACTACGCGCTCTGTATTTATGATTTTTCCGCCCATTTTACAATTCGTACACTCATTCCTTTAAATTGGCATCTTCCTTCAATTATCCAGTTCTGCCATTGGTGTCTGGATGTCTCCATGCCCAATGCTTATGCTTGCACTCCCTCCAATTTGCCTCTGGAGTGCTTGGCCCCGTAATTGCTGCTTGAAAGATAATACTTTAGGGGCAAGCACCGAAGGTTGCGTACTGCAACCATTGTATCGTTGGCGTTATCTATTCTTCTTTTCTTCTCTTCTTCTTCTTCTGTCCGCCGATAGTCTAATGGCAGCCCCATAAACCGATTGCGGGGAAAGTTGTATAATTGGTCACCTGTAGAGGACCCCAGTCCCAACATTAACGAGCAAATTTGAAGGCTCTATCGTCTTTCTCTCTCAGCCGCCACCCAATCACATGTCCCAAAATTATTAGTTCAATATTTTTATGCTAAAACTTTGAACCGTAAAGCCACAAATGAAAATTCTTTTTTTCTCTGAATCTCTTGGCTCAGGCCAAGTCGAATGAAACGCCGAAATTCAAAACATAGCAAGGTTGTTTAGTTTTTTCGCTATTTTCAATTGTTCGAAAAAAAAACCTACCTTTTTGGAACTCGTCCTAGGAGGTTAGTGTCCAGATTTTCACGGAACAATTGGCTCAGATCATCTTTCAGACGTGCCGCAAAAAAAGTTATATGGAATTCAACGTTGATTCGTCCAACCGTTCTTGAATACCACGGCGAAAAAAAAACTTCTAAGAAAAAGCCTGCGCCAAAACAATGCTTTTTGTGAGGCTAAACTCTGCACAAGGTTTGGCGTTATTTGAGAAAAAATCTGGTTTCGGGTGGTATAAAAAGCATGACCTGAGAATACCTGCAGGTTTCGACGCAGCGCCACCTAGTTGGTTTCAGGAGATAGAAAAATCATATTTTGCTTATAACTTCTGAATGGTTTGGCAAAAATCACAAAACGGTCTCTTTAGTTCGGTGGGTCCATTTTCGAGTCGAATGCTATCCAATTTTCCCGTGTCGGCCATTTTAGGTGTCGGCCATTTTGAATTATGTTTCAAAATGCTGTATTTTTTGAACGAATTATCGTATCGCTACGAAAATAATTACAAAAATGTTTGGCTCCATGCCCTGAAGCTACTCAAAAAGGTTGGTGGCAGCGCAACCTTGTGGTCAAAAGTTATAATGAAATATCTTAAAAATGCTAATAACTTTTGAAAAAATTAGACTATTGCAATGAAAGTCATGTCTCTATATTCTTTCGGTCATGCCGAGAACATCGATACCGATTATTCCAAAATTGGCCATACTTCCTGTCCGCCATTTTGATTAAAGTTGAAAACCTACTTTTTCGAACTCCTCCTACTTTTTCGAACGCCACCTATTGGTCAAGAGCAATAAACCATTCATTAACAACCATTACAATTAAATTTATAAAATGGTTTAATTTTTGCTGTATGAATTTCATTGCAATGAAACTTGTCTCAAAATATTCCTTGGCTTAGGCCGACAACATAGATACTAAACATGCCAGAGCACGCTGAACTTCCTGTCCGCTATTTGATTTATGTTGAAAACCTACTTTTTCAACTCCCTCATCAACTATAGGTCCATTTTCACCAAAATTGGAATCAGATGATCTTCAGACTCATTGTGGTGACAAAATATTATGGATTTTGTATCGATAGACAAAACCGCTTTCGTGATACCTTCCTCACAGCGACGAATCCTGTAAGCATGATGCCAAAGTTCGATATCTTCAGCCTAGGATCTCTGTAATGCTTTGGCATACTGATCATTCAACCTTTGTGTGTGCTTACTGCTGACCTCTACACTGAACACACCAGAATGATTTCATTACAGCACCACATGTTGGTCAAAAATTATAAGCCATTTACGAACACTAGTGCTTGTATTTATGATTTTTTCCACCATTTCAATTACAATCATCCTAAAATTGCTGTAATTGCTCATTGTTTCATTTGGTGTAATGCTCCATGCCATGCTTAGCTCCTCAATTTGCCGCTGGAGTGCTTGGCCCCGCAATTGCTGCTTGCAGCTATATTTATTATTATTAGGGCCCGAGCCAATGGGCGCAGGGCCCTATTGTTTTTCTAAGGATTATTCTTCTTATTATTATTTTTTTTATTTTTATAAACCTTCCCGGGGTTTTTCGGGGCCTTAACATACTCAAAAACTCTTGAAAATTGGCACACACATTGGAACCTGCGGCCATCAGGACGCCGCAGAGGCTGGGACCCAGGCGTGGCACAGGGGCTCTACGGCGCCCCCTGGAACACAGTCAGAAATCTTGAACCATAGCTCACACATACTTGCATGTATTAAATGAAACTCTGTACACTTATAGATCTCATTAAGGCGAACAACTTTCGCGCTGTATATCATAGGCTCCGCCCAACAGGAAGTGCGCTATTCAGGGCTGTTTAAAAAAAGCATGCTCTGGAATTTGAAATACTCCTCTGAGGACTTTC
>NW_024875682.1:0-9699 GCF_018340385.1 Cyprinus carpio
TGCTACAACGACCCGGTCCTGTAGATTTGCCTTATTCAACATTAGGAAGATTAGACCCTTCCTTTTCAGAGCAATCCACCCAACTTCTTGTCCAAGCTCTTGTTGTCTCCAGACTGGACTATTGCAATGCTCTCCTGGCGGGCCTTCCTGCATGTACTATCAAGCCTCTACAACTGATCCAGAATGCAGCAGCGAGGGTTGTCTTCAATGAGCCGAAAACAGCCCATGTTACTCCTCTCCTCATCAGGTTACACTGGCTACCAGTAGCCGCTCGCATCAAATTCAAGGTACTGATGCTTGCCTACAAAACGACCACTGGCACGGTGGCGCCAACTTACCTAAACTCACTAGTTCAATCTTATGCACCCCAGAAGTTTGCGCTCTGCAAGTGAACGACGCCTTGTGTTGCCATCCCAAAGAGGTCTGCCAAAATCACTCTCACGGACTTTTTTCCTGGACTGCTCCCAGCTGGTGGAAATGACTCTTCCGATTCTCAATTCAGGAGCCTTTACTCATTTTCAAAAAAACATCTAAAGACTCATCTTTTTCTCACTTCTGCACTTAATTAACTAATATTTCAGTACTTTTTTTTTCTTTTCTTTTTCTTTCTATCATATACTTAAAAAAAAATAACCCTGGCTACGTGTTCTGTACTAGACTAACTGAGACTTGTCATAGCACTTGTATACCGTTGTTGTTTTCTCGTTGATCTGATTGTTTCTACTGTTCTCATTTGTAAGTCGCTTTGGATAAAAGCGTCTGCTAAATGATTAAATGTAAATGTAAATGTAAATGGTCCGGTTAGTGTTCACACTGGCATTTTTGACACCTAAAGGCATAGTGATACGTTTACAACCACCATAAAGGCAAGTGATAAACGTCTTAACAAATGATTGGCCAGTTTTGCTGATGTAATATCAGATAGGACTAGCATTCTATCGTGTGCATGTAATATGGGTTTACTTTTACAGTGAGAACTCACGTATATCAGAATGAAAGAAAATCTGCTGCAAGGAGATGGCGTTCCAATGCCTTTTTCGATAATGGACAACATGGGTCCTTGATCGAATTCATATCCGAACTGCATTCTCATAATTAGTTGTGTAATCAGCATTTTTGTGATTCCCCAGTGTTTAACAGCTGTTATTTAATAATATTATCTTTCCTGAGATACAGATAAACAAAAAATAACTGTTTACTAGAATAAAACAGTTTTTTTTGTCTTTGCCTTTGTATTTATCTTTTTGCCTTTTGTGTCCGTGTTTGTGCCCATTTGTAGAACAGTATCCTACAAAATTTACCATGGTTAAAATTTTTTTTTTTTTTTTTTGTTATGGTTAGTGTGCAAAACAGGAATTTGTGTATGTATGGGTAATCTAGAATAAGGTGTGTAACTTCAGTCATTCACGTTCAATGTTACGTCAGCGACTGAGGAATCGGGATCTCGCTAGAGAGGACGAATCGCCTTCGAATTGTTACGCAAAAACAAGCCTAATGAATGCTGGCGTGCGAGATTTTGCATCGCGCACACTGCCCCGCAGCGCGGGTATATAAGAGACAGGCGTGCCCGACCTGTGCACATTCAGCTTTTTGCTTCGAGGAGGCTCAGTGTTCTCAGCTTCCTGGAGTCAGTTCTGTGTGGTCGTCAAGAATTGTGGGGGAAGTTGTTTGATATTTTTTATTTTTTTTGTGTGACGGCGTATTGGTGCTACGGCGCCAGTCAGCGGGGTGTTGAGTTGCCAGTGCTGGGCGTGCCTTTTTCTCAGCTGTGCTTGCAGCTTCCCATTCTGCAGTCACGCTTCGAAAAATCCTCCGGGCACTTCAACATTTGTTGTGTGTTCTCAAACTAAACGAGCAAGTCCTAGAGAGCCCATGATCGTGACGGGGCGTCTCTTTTTAAAGATGGTCTTTTCCATCTGATGGTCAGATCCTGGCTCCATCCTGAGGGTCCGATCGGGCATCGTGCGGGGCCCGAGCACGATGAGCAGCGTTCGTGGATGAGTCATGTTTTCCTTTGGGACACATGACCATCGCGATGTTACGGAGCGAGGTCCTACCTTGGTCAAACCAGGGGAGGAGTCCCCATACCCATGCCCCGTTCTAGTTCCTCCTCAAAAGGAGGGCTCCTGCAGTCATGGCCAGGGGCGATCCACTGCCGGGGACGAGTAGGCTCTGGACCTTGAATATTTGGCATGCGTTGCATTTTCTGGGGGGTGGCGGTTGCCCCCGGAGTCAGATCAAGACTGACTGCCTATGCTTGCACGGGTGCAAGAGCGTCGGGCTGCCATGAAGGGCCACCTCCATCTTCCGACATCAAGGCTGGACGATTGGTTCTTGGGGGTGCCGCACGCCAATCGTCGGCAGCCAACCTCCGGTTCCATTCTTTCACGGAAATTGCATGAGGAGGTTAATAGGTCCTGGGGGGCACCTTTTTCTGCCTGAAACAGACGCATAGTGCCTCCTCATCCTCACTACTCCTCAACGGGCGGGGCTGCTAAGGGGATGTGGAGATCCCCAGGTGGAGCGCCGGCTATTGCGTTGAAGCTTTGCCCGAAAGCTCTCCGCCTGGCGGGTAATCCACGCTCCGTCCCGGGCTGTAAATTCTAGGTCGCTACTGAGGCCAAGGCTTGAGGCAGCTGCATGGGCGTTTAGTTAGGACCCAGGTGTCATGTAGGAAGCTGCGCACTGCGACGGACCTTGTCCTACGGGCAACGAAAAGTCACGCGCCCGGGTCCTGGGTCAGACGATGTCCGCGCTAGTGGTCCAGGAACGCCACCTTGGCTTACCCCTGGGAGACGGAGGCGATCAAGCACATCCGCCCGGGCGGCCCCCCCCATGCTGCCTGCTCATCGCTCCCGAGGGCCCCAGCCTGCTGCATCCACCTCCGACCTCCAACCGGCCTCAGCAGCAGCATTCACGGCAACGGCGTGGAGCTGGCACCAGGAAAAGGGCGCCCAGGAACGTGGCAACCCAGAGTTCAGGAATGTCTGCTCTTCAGGAGATGGTGAGGGCCCTAGTTTCCGCTTGTTCGAATCTCTGGGGGCCTAGGCTAGCGCTTCCCCAGGCCGTCTCCGCTGGCTCACAAGAACCACAGCACTCGCTATGCGATTGCAGTTTCCACCCGTCATCCTCCCAAGTTCGGGGCAATCCGGTTCACCTCTGTGCCGGACAAAGATGCTCCCACATTTGCGAGCGGAAATCGCGGTTCTGCTGGCGAAGGACTGCATTGGGTAGCTGGTCACCTCCACCCGATATGAATCGGGGGTTTTACAGGCCCATACTTCTTGTACCCAAGGAAGGCGGTGGGTTACTGCATTCCTGGACCTGCCGCTATTCTGAACCGGGCCCCCAAGAGAGGGAGGAAGGAAACAACCAAACCACAAAAATTCCACCAACTCCCGTTCAGGAGTGTTTAATGCCGACAACGTATCTTTACAATGCGGTGTCTTCCCAGATGGTTTTCGCCTCAATCGACCAGAGACGCATACTTTCATGTCTCGATTCTCCCCCGACACAGGCCGTTTCTCCGCTTTGCGTTCGAGGGGCGGGCATATCAGTACGAGGTCATCCCATTCGGACTATCCCTGTCGCCTCGTGTCTTCACCAAGGTTGTGGAGGCAGCCCTCGTTCCCTTGAGGGTAGCAGGCATTCACATTCTCAACTACCTCGACGACTGGCTCATATTGGCCCAGTCCCGAGCTCAGTTGTGTGAACACAGGGACGTGGTACTCAGCCACCTCAGCCGGTTGGGGCTTCAGGTCAACTGGGAAAAGAGCAAACTCTCGCCTGTGCAGAGGATCTCTTTTCTCGGTGTCGAGTTGGACTTGTTCAACCTGACGGCGTATCTTTCGACAGAGCTCGCTCAGTCGATGCTAAACTGCCAGAAGTCATTTCGGGGCAGGAAGGCAGTTCCACTGAAACAGTTTCAGAGGCTCCTGGGGCATATGGCATCCGCTGTCGCTGTCACGCCGCTCGGATTGCTTCATATGAGACCACTTCACCATTGTTCACGATCGTAGCGAGCTGGCATGGCAATGCAGCAACCTGGGGGTCTTGGTTACCCCGTTGCTGCCAAACCTTCAGGACCGTTGGTTGGACCTTGCTTTCTAAGGCAGGGGTTCCCCTAGGGCACGTGGGTTCCAGGCATGCTTGTGGTCTCAAAAGATGGCCTCTGCCATCGCCTGGGGTGCCATGTGAAAGGGCTGGAAGCTTCAGGCACCGGGAACAGGGCATCATATTGAAAGGGCATATCTGTTTCTAGAGTTGCGGCAGTATGGCTTGCTCTCTGCCGTTCAAACGAGGCTTTGCGATAGGCACGTACTGGTCCGGACGGACAATACTGCCGACCGTTTTGCGTACTGATCAACCACCAGGTTGGCTGACTCCCTTGCCATGTCCCAACTCGCCACCATTCCTCCTTTGGAGTCAGAAGCATCTGAGGTCGCTTCGTGCCCGTAATGACGATTGGAGATGCTTCAGGGACGCTCAGGTAGACCTGTTGCCTCTCCGGAACCGTCACCACTGACAGCTGTTATTACTCCCTGTCCGAGGGGACCCTCGGCACTCGAGCTTCAGGACCCTCAGAAAGCTCTTTGTAGCTTCGGAGACAGCAAAGGGAAAGGCTGTCTGTCAGACAAAGACTCCACTGATGTGGAGGCTATATCTAGCATATCAGGCCCATCGCTTACCGTGCCCCTTGGAGTGAGAGCAATTCTAAAAGAGCTGTGATTAATCCTGGGCTTGACACGGGGCGTCTCGATAGCCGACATCTGTTAGGAGCGCCGGTGGGAGCAACTAACACATTGGCGAGATTACTCAACTCTGTGTAGAGCCTGTGTCCTCTAGTTGTGCCGCATTCAGATGGCCGTAATGTGGACCCAGCTCGGTTGTCAATCACGTTGCTTGCAGCCATTCCCTCTCTAGGACCGGATAACATGCGCTTAAGTTGCTTCTCAGTTCAGTTCCTTCTTGGCGAACCTGTTGAAATTTCTCCCGACCCTTGGCAGTCAGGCAGGCGGAGCAACCAGACCACCAGGTCCAGCAATCGTGTGTATGCCCAAGGCCGCCCTTCTGTGGGCTAGGTGCCCGTGGTAGTGATTCACCTTCGGTGATCCCACATGTGTATTCTTCATGGTATGGCTCTCTCAACGTAAGCCAGTTGTCTTTCCCTGGCAGAGATTCCTCTGCCGTCTCTGCACAGTAGGTTGGGACCAACCAAAACGTGGTGGTTCTACCGGCGACACGTACCACCGCCGCCGCGGTCTGCAACGTACATTTGCCAGCTTTTGACCGCTGAGTGGCGCTGTAACCACCACACGTTATCAAAACCAAGTGCCATCAAAGCACTTTTCGCAAATAGACGTCAGCTTTGCCTCCGCTGATGTGTTCATTTGATGGCTTGCAGTCAAGAAAAATGGAACGAAAACCACTGTAGTTAAAATATTTTAATATCACAGAATGAAAGTTTATTAGTATGAGTTTAATGTGAGTTTCTTAAACGAATTCACGCAGGATAATGTCAAGGCCTTATGAGGCTATGCTTAATTTTCTCTAAGCGCCACAGTTGTAACCCTATTTTAGATTTGACACATTTACTAGGTGTGCAGTATTATTATATAATAAATATTTTCTAAAGAAGTTGTGGCTCAGAGCATTAACGTGGTAGTCTGTTTAGTGAGCGCTGCCTATATTTGAATGTTTTGGGAAGAAAAGGATATTTGTCTGTACACTGATTACAGAAATTGTTTGCGTTTTATAATTTTTATTTCCTTATTTTAAATAAAAGTGAGGCACGGTAATTCGCTCCATATTAGTCCTAATTAAAACAAGAAAGAAAACGAATAAATTACACTGCAGAATTTAGCTCTAAATCATTGAACTCTAAAAGATGGACTGATTACATAAAACCGTCCTCAAGTTGAAACTCAAGTTCTCTCATTATAATCAAACGAAATGCACCGATGTAAATAAGAGCTTCATTAATGAATTCAGTAATTTAAAGGGACCCTTCTTTACTTGCTTTATATAATTTAAGTAAAAACAAAATGCAGCCACTTCTTTAAATGCGGGGTATCCTGCTCCTTGCTGCGTGCCTGTGATGATTGCGACACAACAGGCATAGTCTTATTTTTTACTTAGGTATTAGTATTTTATATTTACTTGGATAATTGCATGTAAAAAAAATTTTACTTTGTAATGCATATGCAACTGTGAATTATTATTCAGATTCAAGTGTCGTGTGACGAAAATATTATGCGCTATGCACGGGACAGGGAGGCACCCCTCGATCCCGTGAATTTTTTCGTGTGAGTAATAAAATAACCCGAAAATTTGGGGGTTCACATACATGAGAAATATATCTACAGAAAGCTTGGAAATGTCTTTTAAACTATCAATTCAGAAAGAAAGCATTATGTAATCTGTGACGGTGCATTCTCTCTAAAGGCGCGTACATGTGGAGAGAGCCAGCACCGTGAATGGTCATCTGCAGCCGACAAGAAAAACATTGTTTATTAATAAATAAAAAATTATCCGTTTTTCACAATTATTAGGCTACTTATGCCTGTGCGGGTGGCACAACTTAATGCATGTGCTTGAAACGCAGAATATCTAAGGCTCATTATGGATTATACGATGTAAATTTAATATAAACCTGCGTTAGTTGAATAATGACAAATGACGAAATAGTAAACTAGAAAAATATTACGTAGGGGCAGACATTATAATACTCTCAAGGAAGTCTTGTTAAAGTTTTAAAGCATTTTATCAATGATTTAATAGCCATTACACCAATTACAAGTTATTTGTTAATGTACTTTTGAAGCTACAAATGGGCATTAAAACTTCAGTTCACATATTAGCTACTGTCATTTTCATTCACAAATGTAGAGAAATGTATAGCTTATAGGCACTTCACAAATATTCATGTTACTAGATCATTTAAAATAGTTAAACCCGCATCTGCACGCCGAAACACTGAATCATTGTTGCGTGTCAATGTTTATGAATTGATTAAATAAAAATGGGATTTAAAATTCATTCAATACAAACATATATATATATATTTTTTTTTTTTTCACGCACGTAAGTCAAGTCAAGTCAAGTCTGCTTATTGTCAATTCTTTCCCACATGTGACTAGTACATACATACAGAGAATCGAAATTGCGTTACTCTCAGACCCCCAGGTGGCTACAGATTATACACTTAATCAGTATGAGCCTACGACATCTCATCAAATATAAAATATAAGATAAACTGTGTTAACAATAAGGGAATGTAAAAAAGGACCATAATAGGAAAAAATAAATAAAGTTATTTAAACTGCCTGATGAGGGTTGGTAGAATGACGTCAGTTTCATGGTGACTGAGGTATGTGGCGGCCCCCACTGCTGACCAAGTGACGGTGCATGTCATTGTATGTGCGAGGGAGGGGGGGGGGTGGAAGGACTGGAGCTTGTGGGATCTGGGGGGTGGGGGGGGGTTCATAGTTCAGTGGTGCTGGGGGCAGAAGCGGGCGTGGGGGCAAGTCGAGAGCGAGTCAGCTTCATGACAGCCTGATGGATGAAGCGGCCCGTCAGTCCTGTGGTCCTGGCCTGGCGACTCCGCATCGCCTCCCTGATGGCCGCAGACTGAAGAAGCTGTCGTGACGGGTGAGTGGGATCTCACCTGCAATGCAGAGGGCTTTGCCGAGTGAGACGGGTTCATAAATGCGACGGGAGGGGAGAGAGACACCAATGATCTCTCAGTGCTTCACTATGCGTGCAGCGTCTTCCAGCAGGGCGCGGTTTGCATGCGCCATAACAACAGTGAGGCCAGCCTGCGGTCCTCTGTGCTGGCCCCACACCCATGATATTGTGCTGCCTCACTTCTCTCCACAGTCGCACTTGATTGTCAGCGGAACATGCGCGTGTGCGCTCCTGAAGTTCAACAACAATTCCTCGTCTTCTCCACGTTCACGAGAGAGATGTTGTCACTGCACCACCCGGCAGGCGGCTCACCTCGCCCTGTCGTTTGTCATCTCTGTTGTAATGAAGACCCACACAGTGTTGTCCTCCGCCAAACTTAATGACGAGGTTGGATTTGTGTGACGGATGTGCAGTCGTGGGCAGCAGAGTGAAAGAGGAGGGGTTCAGCACACATCCTTGGGGGGCCCCAGTGTTCGGTTATGGTGCTTGAGATGTGTGCTGCCGCATGTACTGCGAGGTCTCCCGTCAGAAAGTCCAAACAGCCAGTTGCACAGCGAAAGGTTGAGCCCCAGCTCGACCCGTTTGTGAATGAGCTGTTGAGGGATGATTGTTGTTGAATGCTGAACTGAAGGTCTATGCACAAGCATTCTGACATATGAGTCTTTTTTCTCTAGATGTGGTGTGAGTGCTGAGAGGCGGGTAGGCGATGGCCATACGGTTCGCCGGCTTTCTCCACTTACGTGGTGTTGGCAACGATATAGCAAACTGCACATGGGTCCAGGGAGGGGGGGGGGCAGACTTGACGTGGTGCATGACTAGCCGTTCGAAGCACTTCATGAGGATGGGAGGTAAGTGCAACAGGCGGTAGTCATAGAAGAGGAGGAGATGGCTTTGGGACTGGATGATGGTTGGTAGCTTGAAGCATGTGGGAAACAAAAGCCTGACTAAGTGAAGATGTTTTGAAAATGTCAGTTGCGACATCGAGAGTTCTGCCTGCACAGTCTCTCCGTACACGCCCAGGAATTGTTGTCAGGACCGGCGCTTGCGTGCAATGATCTGTGAAATGGATTCGCTCACGCTGTCGGGGTCCGCATCATCACATGGTCCTGGGAGGAGGTGGAGTCTTCTGTGCAGTGGTGCGTTTTGGCTCAAAGCGAAGAAGGGGTTCAGCCGTTCAGCAGAGAGGGTTTGCTGTCACAGGTCGCTGTGGGCTTGAGTCCGTAATGTCTGTATCCCCCTGCCACCAGTTCTCTGAGGTCTCTGCTGTCGCTGAAACGATGGGCTATCTCCTGGAGAGTACTGTCTTTAGCCTCTCTGTTCCGCGGGATTAGGTTGGCCCTGCTTTCTTCAGGGCCCCTCATCTCCAGCTCTGAAGGCAGCTGGTCGCCGTCTCCACAGAGTTCTGTAGACCTCCCCTGTCATCCACGGCTTCTGGTGGGCCGGACAGTGATGGTTTTGTGACTTGTTACATCCTCAATACATTTGGTGATGTAGGCAGTGAGTACTCCTGGAGGTCAGTGGTTGTTATTGTAAGTGGCAGCCTGCTTAAAACATTATCCAAGTCAGTTGTATCAACTGAATCAGGCGTATAAAGAGTCACGCCTATAGCATCAACAACAGATTTTATCATATGGGTTAGGTCTGGTGAGTTTGTGCCAGGTCAAGCACACAAACACCATTGTCGTTGTTAAACCAACTCCCCTTTGGTGTTTTGGCACCGTTGTGGGCAGGGCCAAATCCTGCTGGAATGAAATCAGCATCTTCAAAAAGCTGTCCGAGAAGGAAGCCTGAAGTGCTCCGAGATTTCTGGTAAAAAGGGGTGCAGATATGCAGTGATTGGTTTAAAATATACAATGAACAACACCAGAGATGACATTGCATCCCAAATTCGTCACAGACTGTGGCAACTTAACACTGAAACTCAAAGCAACTGGGCTATGAGGCTTCTCCACCATTACTCCAGAACTCAGATGGGACCCTTGGTTTCCATAATGAAATACAAAAACTGCTCTC
>NW_024875682.1:9945-10480 GCF_018340385.1 Cyprinus carpio
TGCTTTATTTAATCCACAATTTCACAATTTGAGATTTGAATTACTGAAATAAATGAACTTTTCCACAACATTCTAATTTATTGAGATGCACCTATATGTGTGTGTATGTTTTGTTGGGGAATGTTTTGTTGGGGAATGTGGAATGTGGTCTCTGCATGATTACCATCTCACTATGGCTGATAATCTCTGTGTGATGGACAGCTATCAGTGTGAATGCGGTCTATATGAATAGAGTGTGATTACTGAATATATAGTGGATCTGTATGATTACTATCTGTATTACTGGCCATCAACATGTGATTACTGACTGTTTGAGTGTCTATCAGTGTAAATGTTGTATTTCTAACAATCTCCGGATATACTGTAATTGGCATACATAGTTAATTCTTTATTATTATTATTATTACTCAAATTATTCTTATTGTATTTTTCTTAGGCTCAAATAAATCACTTATATGATATCTAAGATTCGGTCTATTGTTTTATAATTGAAAAACTATGCAGTGGTATGTTTAATGACTAAAATAGTTTGTAG
>NW_024875683.1:0-1382 GCF_018340385.1 Cyprinus carpio
CAATCACTTTTGTGATAACAGAAATATCAGTAGCAAAATGGTGCACTAGGCATTGTGCAAAAAAAAATTCATATTGCAATTTCGACCTGAAATGATAATCTGACCAGAAAGGAAGACCTTGCTCAGCCTCCTGCAAGGACAAATCTCGGAGGGCAGCCAGGCATTATATGATGGCCTATGAAAAACATTAATATAAATATACCTGTTATAGCACTACCGAACAGCAAGCTATTAAACATGGGTCCATACATGAGTAGCACCAGCATGTAGTTTATACAGTAGCTTTTGGAAGTGCAGGAGCAGGACACAAACAAACAAATTACATGGACCGGCATACCTCCGGAAAGAACATCACAGATGAAACCTGCACTTCATCTGTGGAAGCTCAATTCTGCTGGTGTTCCCATCCAGCACTCCTCCTGCTGTAGATAAGAAAACAAGATGTCCTGCTGTTCCCTCGCCAGATTTCATGTGAACAGCATTGACTGGCAGTGGATACAGTGGTAATGCAACTGTGGTCGGCAATGTAAACCCTACATCTGTGAATGGTATAAATTTATAATGGTATAACAAGAACATAGAAAATAGACTATATACTTAAATTTGTAAATTATGTATAACCAAAATTTGAATTAGGTATTTGGTTTTCAAAAAACAAATCAGAGAGCTTTGATTCACTGGTCAAATGGAACTGGATCATATAAAATACATTCTGCTTTTTAATGCACATTTTAACTCCAACTGTATTTCCTGGAGGGAATTATTTTGAAAACTTTACCTCAAGTGGATAACTGCACTCCATTGAAATGGCTTCCTTTAAATGGGGTTCTGATCTTGCTCAACTTTGATGGGTGGAACAAAGCTGAACTACAGAACGGGTAGTGAGTCCTTGCAGCATGTGGTGCATCTCTTCAATTCGGGCAGGGATCTCCCTTTTTGGATTGTTATATGCATCTTGAAAAAGAGAGAGCCTACTTGTTAGAATATTTTGAGATCATGAAAATATCCCTAGTGCCTTTTTTAATCATCTGTCCTACAATGAGCCTAACCAAATCCATAAAATCACTTCATATTGGCCATGCAGAACATGACAGAAACTAACACATGATAACAATGGACTGTATGTGGAGTAGGCCTGCAGATTAGACTAAATTGTAACAAGCTATTAAAACTGCCAAACGCCTCATTCATCATTGCAAAACAATGCCAAAACAACAGGCTAACACATAGTGCAACTAGGCAGTCAGTGCAGTTTAATTATGGAATTTATTTTATACTTAAATATGGTAAAACAACGAGTATTAAGCCAGTATTCACAATAATACATTAAGCTGCAGGTAAATCTTACAAACCTTACATCAACCATGCTCTTGTCATCTGAT
>NW_024875684.1:0-17816 GCF_018340385.1 Cyprinus carpio
AAATGCTGGTCATGTGGACGATGAACATCATCGGTATACTGTTTAAATCGTATAATCGCCAGATCCTCTGTGGTGTTACTACACACGACTACACACCACCCCCGAGTACTAAATGTGGTTTTACAAAATAAAAACTATGCTAAAATGTCTCTTCATTTTAGTTGACACACAAAATGTCGCAATGCTTCTGATGAAACAAAATGTTTTAATTGTCTATTTCATCTCGCGTTTAGTCCTGCATTATTATTATTTTGCAGTATTTCTGTTTCTGTCCGTGTCTCTCAATGACGTGCCGCCACTTCCCTCAAGTCCCACTCGGCAGCATTATTTGAAGATGACAACAAACAAAGTTAAGCAGGATTTATATACTTCCGCCTGGCTCGCTGACTGCAAGCCTCCTTCCCAAGCGGTTGAGGCTTTTATACTTGTAGCGTTCACCGTTGTACTATTCTTTGAAACGACAGGGGAGCGATGAGGAGTAATTGTCCTCTAAAATCATAGGGAATCAACGCTGAGAAGGAGTCATTTGCCGATATGGCCAGTACAAGTCTTGTGACGAATGAGTTGATGAATTAATCATTTCTTTATGCATAAACTTAAAACAATCTTAAACTATTGGCTGCTATTATGCATCAAACACAAGACAACTTTTAAGCTAAATAGTGTATAATTAATATCTAAATGAATTCTAATTCTATTTTATACAATAAAAAATAAAACATACTTCAAATAAGAAGCTTTTGGACAAAACTATGCAAACATTTTTTTTTCCAAAAAAAAAGCGTTTTTTCCATCTAAAAAGCACCTGAGTCTAAATTCACATTAAACTGCTTCTGTTTCACACAAACGCCACACAGACGTTGCATGTTTCGGCAGAATTGCCTGAACTCATGCATGTTCGGACTATGCAGAGCTATCTGAGAAGATATTACAAAAAATGCCGTGCACTCCATGCAGCCGAAGATACTTCCACGTGCACTCAAAAGCGGAACATCCAGCAAACACTCGCGATGACGCTTGTCTTTTCAGCTCAATCCACCAGCAGCAAATTTCGGACGCGTCAGAGTATAAATCAGCGCTGACACAGAGAAACGGGACCGATGGTGCCGGCCAGCCCGAGGTTACGATCTTTCGGGAGCAAAAAAGTCAATCCGTCAAGTCTGCTTTATTGTCAATTCACTTCCACATGTACAGTACATACATAAAGAGAATCCCGAAATGTGTGTTACTCTCAAGCCCCCGGTGCATACAGAGCTTACACCCTGACGTGGTTCGTGGTCGTAGACACTGCCTTACAAAATTCTAGCTATCACTCAAACAATCATCGCAGAAACTATTAAGAATAATCTTATACAACGGGGCTAATCTGCCAAAAAAGTCACGCTATATACAACAATCTAAAAATCTCTAACAATAAAGTCTTCAATTTAAACCCACCAGCCCCAAGGGCCACATGGCAGACGAGACGTTGCAAACCAGCTGAATCACGAAGATAGCGCCGATCAAACTAACACAGATTACCGCCAGCAGATGCTGATATAAAAAAAGCTTTCTATTCAGTCTGATTAAAGTGACAAAATGACTCAATGAGCAGTTATTTTATTTAAGGTGGAAAGAATGACGCCGCTCAGTTCTCTGGTGTGGCTGAACAGAGTGAGGTAGTGAGACGGAATAATGCTAGCATTTTTAAAATGTGACTCTATGGGCTCTCTCTGACATCCTCCTGTTAGTGGGAGGGTGGTGAAGGACCTGGAGCCTATGAATGGATCTCAGTGGCTTATGATTCATAGGTTCAGTGGTAGCTGCCTCTGATTGGCGAATTTGGCACGACAGACCCCATGGGGAAGAGAGCTCTGCCAGGGAGCAGTCTCAAAAAACACACACACACACAAATCCGAAAGTGGATTCGCAGTAAATGACGCATTTGTACATTCAGACACTCGTACATTTTAAACATTGCCAGGTTTTTATGCACAGCATGTCTTTCCCTGAATTGCGGTTTTGCATGAGCTCTCTGCGTTCCGTGGACAGCTAATTTTATTTTGGCTCATGCGGAATTGCTTTCTCTGTGAATCTGTATGCTGCAATGCAGATCCCGGGTAATCAAGTTGTGCTTGTGCCGGGTGAAGGCTCCGGTTTCTCACATGTCTGAAATTGTATCGGGCTTTGAGTGAACACGGGTGTCCCCACTACTCAGTGTCTGGAGGAGGAGAAGAGACACCCAACTGATCTTCTCAGCTGCTCTCCACTATGCATTGCAGAGCTCTTCCGTCGGGGCCGTTCGCTGCTCAGACGCCGCCTGTCACTCGCGGTAGCGCGAGCCCAGCACAGAATCGCCTGCAGCTCGTATGTTCGCTCGCAATGGTGCCTCTGTAGCTTCGTGTACATTTTGGGGGGGGTGGAATGCTGACTCCCATCCCTTCGTGTCGTTTGATTTCTTTGGGCCAGGGAAGTCGTGGCACCGTGTTCGTGAATTTCCAGGAACTCGCGGCGGGTTGCTTGGTTTCCAGAATCGCTTGGCCCGTTCTCTTTCTGTCAGAGGTCCTCTGATCTCCGTGGACACCGAATCGGCCCTGAGCTGGTGCTCCACTGTATCACAGGCTGAGTCTTCGCCTTTCCGCCGGAGATCGGCTCAGAGAATCATATCTGAGCTCGCGGCGTTTCCTGTCTAGAAGTCAACAACAATCTCATGCGTGTTCTCCACTATTCAGAGAGGACTCGCCCACAACAGCGCTGTCACTTTCCACCGATGACGCGGGCTCTCCCTGCGCTCGTGTGACAGTTTGGTCTCCATGCCGTTTCTCCCGGCGTTCTTCGTGCTAACATGACCCCACCAGTCAAGCTGGCATGTCATCCGCTAACTACTCTTAATGAAGAGGTTGGAGTTGTGTGACGGTGTGCAGTTGCGCTCGCGGTGGTTCAGCTGCAGAGTGAAAGAGGAGGGGGCTCAAGCACACATCCTCTGGGGGTCCCCGTGTTCAGTGTGATGGCTGTCTCGCCGGATAGTGTTGCTGCCTGTACGCGCGTGCCTGACACCTGAGGCCACAGCCAGTTGCACAGTGAAGTGTAGCAGATTAGTATTATTATTATTATTATTTTTATTATTGTTTTTATTTATTTTATTTAAACTTTATGTGTTGCGTACATCTTCTAACATGTTTGGTATGGTAAAAATAAATGTTGTAAATTCAAATCAGAGAGTCTTCCGTGCGTCTGGAATGGATGTATACTTTGAGTCTATAAGGTAACAATAATATAATCAGATAACCTTGTTTGAAATGGGTTTGGCTAAAAGAAAATGTTTGGTTTTCATCTATATACTTCTAGGTACTTTGTACTATATTGACTGGGTTAAATAGAATTGCACATTACTAAAAAGAGACTAAAAACACCATTTTCTACTGATCAAACCCAGGATTAAAAAGGGGACTCAGTGGTTTTAGATGCGACTAAGAAGTAGACTAAAAATGTCATCAGTTTTTCGTCAACTAAAACTATAGACTAGATCAAAAGAGTATGAATGTGATTAAAACCAATAAAACTAAAATAACCTTAGCCTCACACAAAGATCAGACTCTACGCCCGCTCAGCGACGCATAACTATAAAGATAAACACGGAAGAGAATTTGCAACGCGTTTCAGCATTAAACATATCCATACCACAACTATTATAACCCATAAAGTATTGCGCGAAAACCATATCGCTAAATCACTTGAAAACCATTTTTTCCAGGCTGATGGAAACGATAAAAATTCCGAGATGTTTCAACTCCAGAATCCAACCTTGCTGTAACGAGTTCGAGAATTTAAAGACGAAAGCGCGCTTAGAATATCAAACAAAGGGAAGATATCGTTTCGCGTGAACGGCCTTAAGACAAAATGCCAAAACAGTCGCCAAAAACAAATACTCAATCATATAACCCACTGTTCATGTTCATGGATTTCCAGCCAGTCGCTAATTCCACCAACACGGCCCCAGAACCAGAAGGACTTCCACAATGTAGTTTCAGAAAAGAAACCAGCGGCGAAAACCCTCCTGAGTGTGTCTGTTCTCCCTGCAGACGGAGAAAGAAGAGTTTTATAACTGATGATGTGGGAAATGATGATGTGCACACGCATCTGGCCATTCAGTACTCGAGACACGGAAGATACACCGAACATGGAAGAGTTCAGCTACACGAAAAGATTAATCAAAAACAGATTCATTTAAATTCTGGAATTCTGACGTGTGGCTGTACTCCTCATCCAGAATTCCCCGCCAGCCCACTACTGCTATCTGAACATCGAGTGAACAACTTCTCGTCTGGCGTGGCAAGCAGATGCATTCATACAGCGGAGGAGATATTATGACTTCATTTCCAATTCACACTTTATAGGATAATGACTCCATGCTGTGATCCTGATCATCCGCATAGATTTGATCGTCGGTGCGTCAGGTGTTGGTGTTGAGAGAGTGTTGTGTGGAGCTTGCTGTTACTGGGAGCTGGAAGGAGTGTGAGAGTGTGTTGCGTGGTGTGTTATACCATGTTTATAAGAGCAATCAGCAGAAGGCAGGGACGCGTTAACGTATGTTGTAATTAGCGTAATATGAAAGTAAAGCAGTGTTGATATGAATTATATATGATCAGGTCCTGGAGCTGGGCTGCCTTTCTAGATTCTCATTCGCACATTGCCGACAATATATACCTGTTTCTCTCTGTAGAGTCCATCAGCAGTATATAGAATAGAGGTGTGTGTTGGATACAGTGCGGTAAACTCTATCCTTCTACAGCGGGGGGGTTCTTGACATAATTGAGGGCTTCCCATACGGTTTACAGTCCGCACCAAATTCACTCAGACGCTCTATCCTGGGTTTTACTGTTTTTTTATTGGATCATCAGGTGAACAGAAATCTGTGCTGATGAATCAATAACATACTGACTTTAGGAGTTTCTACCCCATTAATTGCCTTTGAGCTGCCTGAATGAAATCAGCAACAGTGCTGATTTGTTAATAGAAGCTGTACGGCCTCAATGTGCGAGATGGACATTAATACTGCTGCGTGCTGAACTTCTACCTACTGAACCATAAAGCCAGAACAACAAAGTGCGCAATAACCCTCATACAGACAGGAAGATCATGTGTGTTGTCAGTGCGGGTGTGTGTGTGTGTGTCCTCAGCCGAAGTGAATACCGCGGTTTCGGTGCTTTTCTCAACATCTGTTTTCGTTGCTTGACGAAAATCACTCAACATTTAGTTTGTCAGAAGTGGTCTTAATAAATAATGATCCATGTAACCACGGGTTTTATAAAAAAAATGATTAATCATATAGTTATTCTTTCAGTGCGTTATTTTCTGTTCCGTTTCGGGCCGATAGCAAATAAAGAATCAAATTTATTAATTGCCTGGTTTTTCCTCTGCCAAAGTGCGATCTACAGAACACAAATCAAGCACCTCGTTGATAGTTTCTTCTCTCAACCTAAAATCAGCTGACAATAAAAATCAGGATGGAATCATAAAAAGGACAATACTGTAGCGGCGTCCTGTTGTTGTAACCATAAAAATCAGACTAGTTGCTTACAAAAAAAAGAAGATTCCAGGATAAGAGTTGTTTATCTAATTCTAATCATTGAATAAATGAGGCAACAGAAAATGCTCATGAAGTCAAACCACTCAAAAGGAAGGGAACGGTTTAATCTATTCCTGTTACTTGCTACCTTAGTCACTCATTTGCAGAAGAGACTACGCAGAAAATACCATAATGCCATTTAAAAGCATAAAATATGGAGAGACTATTATCAATGTAAATCGCACACCTGTTGTGTTTCAGCCACATGATCTGTTCTGTGTGTCTCGAATGAAAACATCATTCCTGAGAGAAAACGGTTCTTCACCAACGGACTGATCTCTTTTCAGGAAGGACATCGTTGTTTATCAGTTTGGTGGATTTTGATTTTGTGTGTATTTTTCTTTTCTGTCTAATTCACTCTGATATTAACTTCTCCTCCTAGGCTCTCATGTCTCACTTTGAAAATTATTAAGTGGCTCATTTGACAATCAGTTTAAATTAAAAACTATATCTAAGATTAAAATGCAAATTATGCAAGGTTTATATTTATCAGCCTTAAATCTAACTCGGAGAAAAACTAAAACCACGTTTCTACTTTTTATACATATTCAAACATTTTTCAAGATGAAATAGTTTCAATCATGTTGAAGCAAAGTATATCATGATGTACCTCACTCAGATAACACGCAATTTCTCAATCATTTTTTTAGGTGTAAATTAAGCATGAATGTACAACCCGAACTACAGAGGTAAAATCTAACTCATATTTCCACAGACTAAAAGATTCACTCTGAAGCGTTCTCTGTTTATTATGTTTATTCACAGCAAAGCCATGGTGAAATGCAGGTAGATTCTTTAAAACACAATCATTTACAATACACACATTATTCAATGCAATTATAATTCAATTCAAAGCAATTGTTCATTAAATAACACGCTATGTAAAAAAAATAAAATAAAATGTACTTCATAACCCAGTTATCTGAAATGTAGTTTGTTCCAAATATGAACAAAGTCTTCAATGAGAATTCCCAGTCGATTTTTTTGATTAAGAGGAATAATTGGACCATAAAATTTGATATATAACATGCATTTATGCAAGTTTCATTCAGTTTTTTCTTCTCACTCTGCACTGTGCTCTCGCTCACATCAAAACTGACATGGTCACATTTAAAACCAGATAGAATCCCTAAAGCTAGAGCTTCGATGATATATATATTAAAATATATAAGTCATTGATCACGGGTTCTCCGTTCTTAGCTGTTTTGTAACACTGAGGTTTACACTAATCTGATGCTCCAGTCAGGAGAAAGGAAGGAAGAAGGATTCCTTAAACAGTTGCGAGCAGAAGTATATCGTATGAGCTTTGGCTAAAAAAATAACAAACAGCAAAAAGAAGCAGAGTCCATTGCCTGCAAAATGAACTGGAAATCTAGAAATTCTAACTTGTGCATGGTCTCCTTTCCAACCTTTCTGCCTGTGACTTTTTTATACTCGGACAACGTGTTTCTGAACTAACTTCTGGTGCCTAATAAAATAAAAAAATCACATCTGTGAAATCTGTCACCATCAGGATCTGCATGTATATTGGGTTTAAAGCTGCTTTCTGTTGTTAATGCACATACCTTTTTCTAGATTTCCAAGTCATTAACAGTTGCTAGTGAACTCACCTGCTGAGCCATCAAGCAATATAATAATAATAATAATAGGCAAGGCAAGTTTAATTTTATATAGCACATTTCATACACAATGAAGGAAAAATTCAAAGTGCTTTCTTGCATAAAGAAAGTAAAATAATCATGGAAGAAAAATAATTACAAAAAAAAACAAAGAACAAAAAACAATACCATTTTAAAACTTTGAAAATGATTTAAAATTGATACATTTAAAATGAATTTAAACACAGTTAAAAAAGAGAAAATTATTTTACATAAAATACAGGCTTATATGGTAACTACAGTGCACATCAGTTCGACATGGCACAGTGCTCATTCAATAAAGTCCACAGCTAAACAGGATGAGTTTTGAGTCTAGATTTAAATGTGACTAATGTTTTAGCACAACTGATCTCTTCTTCGGGAAGCTGATTCCAACTGCGGGATCGGCATAGTAACTAAAGGCGACTACCCCTTTTTTTTGTTTTGTGTGTGAACCCCTTGGTTTCTAACCCTGGGATCGATCCTAATGATCTGAGTGGTCTGTTAGGTTTATATTCAGTGAACATATCTGCAATATAGGTTTTGGATCCTAGATCATTGAGTTATTTATAAAACGCAGTAAAAGTACTTTTAAAAATCAATCCTAAATGGAACTTGGAAGCCAGTATTATGGGACACTGAGGACTGGTCGTGATATGCTCAGGAAAGATTTCTGGATGGGTTGCTAGGTCAGAATACCTGGCAGGGCAGTCGTGTCCTGGAAATGAGCTGCAGCTGTCTAATGGTCTCTTTTAGGACTGACCCGGGTTAATGATGAGGGTAAGGACCATTAAGGGGACCAATCCGTCCACCCTGCTGGTGATAAAGGACTGGACAGGTTTCTCCAAGTCTGAGGTGGAAACAAAACATCTAATTCTTGCAATGTTTTTTAGATAATATTCCTGATTTATAGTACATGACCTTTTGACATGGACTATACTGAAAGAAAAGAAAACAGCGGAGCTGGGGGAGATAACACACTCGAAGACCTAAAGGTATCGTGTTCGTCCAGACACAGACCAAGCCAAGGAGAAGATTCCCTGACTTGATATATTGGGCTTGTTTGGGCATGACCCCCAAAGTGCACAGGGGTACATGCCATTCCAAAAAACCCAGCAGAAACGTCATCCTTTGGTTTCCAAATCACAATGAAGCTTCATGGTTTGCTGCTTGTTTAATGAAGACAGTTTCTATTTCTATGCGACTTCCAACTATTCAATTTGTTCAACATTAATACATTGGCCGAGCGAGGTCCAAGTGGTCCCCGGCCCTGGTATGGGGGGGGTCCATTTAAGCCGATCGAGGCTCAGGGGGGGTGAAGGGGTACTGTTAAAATCAAGTGGGGGCGAGGGGTGCTATAGCTGATGAGAGGGGTGGGCGATATTGGGTTCCTTTCTTAGTTTATATTACTTTGTGGGGACGCATAATGCCGGCTAAGCAGGCAAAGGCAGAACAGGTGAGTCGGGGATGAAAGAATGTGAGCGCTTCCGTGGGCCCTCCCGTATGTCACTGAAAAAGCCACGGACGAATGAACCACAACACTTAGAGCTTAATGCCTCGTAGACCTCAACATTATAGGCCTCGTTCGCTGGTAATTAATGAGGCTGAAGGCATTGAGGTACCTTCCCAGAGAGCCCGACCCAATTTTTTCCGAGTCGCCATCTGCGGCCGCGGTCGCTCGGCGGTATCAGGCGCAGGAATACTGATCCAGCAATACCACACTGATATTTTGCGCGAAGAATCAAGAATTGAAACGTGATGAATATCATAAGAATCACAGGGAGGTACTACTCTATTCAAGTGCTTGTCTCTGTGCTGTGGCAGTCTGAGAGAAGCCTGGGCCAGATTGCAAAATATGTCCCGGTATGTCATTTGGACAGCTGGAACTAAGGTGAAGAAACTGCTTGAATATCTTAAAAACGATGAATTTCAAAAAACTCACTTAAAACCGGACCTGTCGATTATCACCGGAGGGCTGGAGGGAGGGCGGCTGGCCTTATGACATTCCGGGGAAAAAAAAAAAAAGAGGGAAAGATTAGATGTTGCTACATAATTGCTCAAAATGGTGTATGGGTCAAAGATTCTGCTTTTTCCCCCCCCCCGGAGGGTATGTAACCCCACTGGGCAGGTCAGGTCATGAACGTTTGTAAATTGTAGTAGGTATCCCAAGTGAGGCTTCACTTCATTTCTTTCTAAGCGGTCTGCTTGTACCGTTAGCCATAAGCAGACTTTTGAAGGAAGATCAAATATGTGGGAAATACTTGTTTATTCAAAGAGTAGCAGTTGATCGATTTATGTGCTGCTCCTAAGGAGCGATGTACTTCTTTCGTGTCCAAAATTTTAAAAATTGCTAATACTGAGAGCTTCAAAAACAGCGTTGGCATAGTAGAGTATTGAGTCGCTAGTACAGTGGGAAAAAAAAATATGCTGTGTTTAGTTGTAAAGTTGCTGTTTATAAAGATTTTAAAATTTTTCAGCCTATCCTACTTTGGCTATTTCACAATGAACGCCGAGTACATGAAGGGCATTTTGTCGAGCCCATTCTAATATAATAGGAATGCATAGAAGTGGGGAAGGTCGAAAGCGCTTCACCGCATTGGTAATGATCGTCCGTCCCGAAAGGAAAGGAAGCATACATGCCAGCCATCAGGTGGCTGTTTGCGCCGACAATCCGGCAAAACAAAGGTGATAGATATTTTCAGCGGTCGCTGACGATGCGTTAAAATTGCTATCCCCAAGGAACCTTGGCGCAGGGTTGGTCTAGTTTCGTTTTTCTTACTGGCTAGACTCGCCAAAGAAGAATGACTGTAACAATATCACGCAATACACATTTCTAACTTTTGGCGAGTGGATAAAGGATCAAGCGTAAATTTGCAAACAAGTCTGCCGAAAAATGCTATTTTTAAAGATTAGCCCTCCACAACAAGAGAGTAAAACAAGCAAGGCATGCTAGTTGTGGGTGTACTGGGTATTGACGGGCATAGGATCAAAGCGTATCAAATCTAGAAGTCGGTCGGTTTTGAAGTCAATAGATCCAAAGAGAAGACGGCGGGTGCTTTGAGATAGTGCCTGGGTCCTTGGTATAACAATGGATAAAAGTTTAGGAAGCCCCTATGATATTAAATCTAGGGTGTGTGGATCTTTTTGGTGACGGGGCGAGATCCCAGGGTTAAATGGAAGCGATAGTTTCGAGGGGGGGGAAAAAAACAAAAAAAATAAGAGGAGAAAGAGCTGTCGAGGGGGGTTCAATAATGGCGGTTTGATGTATGTGTTTGGTTTTCCACGGTGAAAAAAAGTAGGCAACATTTTCACGTCCGCGTGGGGCAGAGGGGAGAATCCCAGATTCACAGCTGGATCATGTCGACAGTGGGTTTATAAAAAACCAGTATCACGATTTTACTTTTGGTCGTTTGATGTGGTTTATTCTGCAGGTATGGATCTAAAGCGAAAAAAATATTTAAACAAAGATCCCTGCATAGGGGGGCGACAAAAACATGGCTGGAGTGCAGGGTGGGGAAGGAAAATCCCGGGGAACATAAAGGCCGTTCTTTAACTGAGGCTGAGAGTATTGTTGGAGGCCTGTAAATAATGATGAAAACAGAATGTGTGGCGGGCACCTTTCGGAGGAGTAGGATAAATGTGTCCGGTGAGCGTCGCCTCTGGTGTTTCCGGTGAGCTGTGATATGTTCTCCTGGCTTCCCTGGCTGTTTTCCAGAAAAAAAAGAAGAAAGAAACACTCGTCCCTGGCTGCCGAGTCTTGTGCAGCTGTTTTGATACATCACAGTCGGTCTGTGAGGACTCTGTGGATAGTGTTCTACTCAGCAATGCTTGTTTGTGGCCAGGCACGCGGGTTATCAGTGTCCTTATGGGATATGTCAACCCACATGCATGACGACTGGACCTAGGTGAGTGTGTGGGCTTGAATGAATTGACACACTCTGCTGAAGGATGGCGAGGAAAAGTAGAGATTGGTCCGTATAGCACTGCTAGCACCAAGCATTTCGTTTGTGGATGGAGAGCCATCCGTGGGCTTAAACAGCGTTGTCGAGTGGCCCCAGAAAAAATTTGCAGTTGTCGTCGAAACCTTCAGGTCTATTTTACCCAGGCCAGATCTTTGTACCTGTTTGGTTCAGAGGTGCGCCAAGCAAACCGTGAAAACATATTGGTTTCCGCCTTGCTGGGGTGTCGGTCCACTGAGCAGAATGAGCTGACTTGTGAATCTCCGTGAAGTTCTCAAAGAGATCACTTGGGACGTCCTTGCTAAAGGAGTGGTCTATGACATGTGTCTTCCCGAATATCGTGTCTGCCCCACATGGAGTCATGATTCATTTGCGGTCGTAAACTTCATCAGAATGTTTCACGGAGTCGCTTGTTCAAAATGCAGAAAGCGCCTGTTGCTCTGAGGAAGACTAGGCATGTTGTTCGTAGTCCTACACTACTGATGGCTTTCTGATAATAAGTCTGCCACCACATCAGCAGTCCATGGGCTCGGCTGCGCTCTGAGCTGAATGCCGCTGTCTGCTAGAACCATGAAGGCCGCCTGTTACCGTAGCGTGTATTACGGCTGCTTCGGCTGATCCGATCCATGTGTGAATCACATTTGGGGATTACTCAGCCCGCCTTCATTAGGTAGCTGTCCAAGAGCATTTCTCAGTATCTATAGGGGGCGGGTAGAATTCGCAGGTACTTCACAAGCCTGTCAGTGTCATAGTCGAATCTGGGGTAGTAGGATGCTACCAGCAGCAATACAGGTAAACTCAGCGCGATGCGGTATGTCCTCGTGTTCTCTTGGGCCTCGCGCAAGTCTGTTTGTGCCAGCATCGTATTTATGTGTGGCGATCGAGGTTTGTTCGGGTCTTGATACGAGGAATAGATTATGATAATTCACGGTCTTCACGTGATTGCGGGTGCGGCCGGGTCTCAAACAGGCCTGTAATGCAGCAGTCAGTGAGAATCTGTGTAGCTGGACTGGACTGCGAGGGTTGCTGCGGAAGGGTCCTGCGCCTGTCGCCGCGTCGGAATCTACACAGTCATCAGGAGCAGCTGGTCAAAGCCCATGCTGATCGCCCGACTACCCTCAACCTCTACAGTGGTGTGACTGGGTATACCGTACATTTTGTAAGCAGATCTATAATTTCTTGTTGAAAGTTTCGGGGGGCTCGATTTGAAAAGCATTGCATTGCTGTATAAAATAAAAATGCACTACAGTCAGTTGTTTTGGTGCATGATTTCTGTGCAGCTGAGCCTGTATTAGGCCACAGCACAGAAATAAAAACTGTATCTGGACCAAACACAATTTCTGTAAAGATGCACATCTGTTTACACAAAGTTTCTGAACTTCTCCACCAGGTGAAAAGAGGCACAGTGACCAAAAAGATTTCGTCCGAGAATCTGGTCGTATCGTACGGAAAGCAGCCCTGTGCTTCTGCACCGCCTCCAGCTGTCAACAACGGTAAACACACAACTATGACTGGATATGGATGGGTGATGTGAAATGTTTGTTTTTATTGTTTCAAGGCTCAATTTTTACATTACTGTTTACTCCTGGCATTGTTTGTTTTAAGCAGGAAAATACATTTGGGCGAAGACATGACCTCTCAAGAACATTGTCAGTAGAGGTGAGAAAGTAACTGAATTACATTTACGCACAAGTACGTGATAATTGAGAGTGTATATAAATTGCTGGTTGTGCTGACTTCTACTTTTTAAAGTATTTTTATATCTCAATAATCCGTAACTTCTATTACTTGTGACATAAAGTAGAGTTTGCTATGACAGCGCTACGTGTACGTGCGCGACATTTTTAAAACACATTAAGTACGTGAGTAAAAAAATAAAAAACAAAATTAGCTCACTGGAACCACTGACGTAACTAATGCAGAAGCGTCAAAACTGGCGCTCAAAATCACACCAAGAGAAAGATGCAGGGTTGACGGACAAAACACAGGCTGTGTCGAGTTATGTGCAGGGCACCGCCGACCTATCTTGGCTTTATATGGATGGAAAAGTTTACAAAAGCCACGAATGATCGAATATTAAAACAACCATGCTCATATCAGCTCGTAAACGTGAGTCATTGATTTTGTTGGCCAGATAACTGATGTATAGTCAAGGAGTTTGATCTGCGTTTGTCAATGTGCATGAGTGTAGCGCATGTGTGCGAGAATAATGTGCGAAGCAGACTGCCACGGGGCGGTGGCATATTAGATGAAATTTACATTCTATTTAGTCAAAGCTGTGACAACTCATTGAGGATTCCGCACATAGAAGTATAGCGGTTGGATTAAATGTAGCTTGAATGACATACAGCGTATGTCACAGATTCAGAGCTTACTGAGAAGGTGAGCAAAGTTGGTCAAGTTCAAAGTTTGCCAGCTTTGATCAGACTTTTGGGAGAGACACATGAATACTTGATGTGCATCTATGTTGCCCTTTTTCATATAAGAGAGTAGTTCATCGTACGTAATCTCGACAGATCATCAAACGGTCGCATTCGCGGATGACAGCAGTTGAACTAGTAATTCAAGGTGCAGCTTCCTAGTGCTCACTTTGTGCAGGCCACTGAGATTTAAATCCGTGGCGAGTCAAAACTTGTGACAGCCCACTCTCATTGTACAATAAATTCGCAGCTGACATGAGTTGCTGTGGATAGATACATGTGGTTAAACTAAGTGAAGGCTGCAATTGTAGTACTTTACTTTTGATTGGTGTTCATGATTTTGTAAGTTTGCCACAGATTACAAAGAAGATAAGTATGGTGTGCGGCGAGATTCTTTAGGCGCATACGGCAGTGGTTTATAGTTCCATAGTCATAGTTACGAAGAGTATAGAAGCTATTATGAAATGAATGAATTTGATCCGCCTAGAACAGTGCATCAACGGAGCCAATTGACTCCTACACAGCCTGAAAGTTATGTGTCCCATGTGGTTACAGAGACCGAGATTAGCCTTTGAATCGCTTTAAGATGTTAATGGCCAATCTCAGCTCGTTAGTGCGTTATGGCAAAACACCTGTCCACACAATCCTGTCATCTCCATTCCAACCTATCCACCACCTGGACAAGACCAAAAGAGCTGTCAAAGAGATGATCAGATAGAAAGATGTCGATTTGTCTGCCAAGGCGTTGAATGGGCGACAAGACCGCATCGAAAAAAAAGCTTGGGTATGCATTTATTCGGAGAATGGATCGTCTGCAAGAAATACAAATCAACAACCATCAGTTGGCCATCTCGTAATGTAGTGTTGTTTTAGGAGCTCAGTGCCATGGATCCTTGCTCACTGGGGTGTAAGGATGCCACGAAGACTTAAAGGTGAGGGATCAGACGCAGGAACTACACGGGAGGAGTTGGTAATGATCTTAAGGAGTTGGGCCACAGCACCCAAGCAAAACATCGCGATCAAACTACGCGCAATGGGACTGAAATCCGCAGCACAGCAAGGTCCCCATGCTCAAGAAAGGCACATGTACAGGCAGGTGTCCGTTTAAAGTTTGCCACGGAACATCTAAATGATTCAGCGAAGCTTGGGAGGAAAGTGCTGTGGTCAGATGAGAGCCAAAATTGAGCTCTTTGGCATCAACGCGACTCGCTGTGTTTCGGAGGGAGAGAAATGCTAAATGACACTAAGAACACCATCCCTACAGTCAAGCACGGAGGTGAAACTTATGTTTTGAGCGGCCGTTTTTATGCTGAAGGATACATGAAAGATTTCATAGTTAGTACAAATGGGGACGGTGGCCATGTACTGTAAGAGATCCTTGGACATATACTGAGAAACGCTTCACTCAGCCAGAACCTGAAGATGGTTCATGGAGTGCCTAGCCAGTCTCCAGACCTCATCCATAGAAAATCTGTGGAGGGACCTGAAACTTGCGTTGCCAAATTACAGCCAAGAAACTTTAGGAATTTAGAGAGAATCTGTAAATTAAGAGTGAATGTGCGTGTCAACATCCCTCCCGAGAGTGTGCAAACCTGCTGGTGAACAACTACAGAACAACGTCTACTAGTGCTTGCCACGCGTAGCTTTCCGCGCCACACGGACCTACGTCAACAGTGTGTGCGTTCATGCCACATGTTTTGACGCAGTTGTGAATTCGGAAGTTCAAACTAATCTTTCACTGTCATTGCCTGATAATGCAATATCTAATTTCTTACCCTTACAAACTTTATAGGAAAAAAATTGTGTTTTTTGTGATGAGTTATTTATCACTTTAATTGTGCAGTGTTATCATTGCGTGCATAGGGAGCACTCTACTAGCAGCTTCTAAAACGTGACGTTGATTTCAGCCCTTAATCCCCCAAGTAGCATGTTAAGTGCAGCAGGATAACTGCATTATTCCATTGGTGGTTAAAATAACAGTGACAATTAGGCTAAAGTACAAATCAGCAGATCAACACAGATAGGGTAGTGGAGTGCAACGTAACCTTTATCCGCCCAAGTAAACCCACACTATCATTGTAGAGCTAACATATGATTAAGATATATATAGCTAATAGATTCAGTAGATAGATACAGATAGATAGGCTAGATGATCACAAAACTATAGCTACAGTAGCAGACAACTATATATATTTACATAATTTCATGATGCAAAATCATTGTCACACGCTCACTGCAGCCAGCTTCTGTATCGACTATCATGTGGATAATGCCATGTATATAGTTTGTTTGCTCTATTTGCTACATACAGCAACTCAATAAAACGTTAACTAAGTACAAAAATGTTACACGCGCACGACACTCATGCAGAGTTTTCCGTCTTGGCATTATGAGAACGAATGACAGTGTTTGAAGTTCAGCCTGAATGAAGCTCAACTTTTGCATCTCTGAGCAGATATGAATGCGTTTCGCTTCTTTAGAAATGAGTCATACCGCTAAACATCTGCCCAATCAGCAATGACTCACTTATTAACAGTGACTTGCTGGACATATACTGCCCATTTTAAAGTCTGGCTACTTAAAGCATCTTGTGATTTTTTTTTTTTTTTTTTTAAATTAATGTCTTATTTCAACTGAGTATTCACATTTTATGTCTTTGTATATCAGAAACATTATCCCTGCATTCTGTAACGCATGAGTGAAATGCATTCGTCCTGCACTAATACAGTGATTGTAGATATCAATGAAATAGCCAATGTCCAATGACCGCTTTCGCATTCCCTACAGCATTGACAAAATATGAGGGGTTTGGTGTGATCTAGCCTGCTGACGCTGCGGTACTCAGGCATGAAACCAAGCACATGTCTTATGGTTCTGACGTAACTGATTCCACTTTATCTAAAAACAACTAGTAACGCGCATTTGCATATAGTCCTATTCCAGGGTCTAGTGCATTACACCTTTGAAAACTCAACTCTACTAGAAAGGGCCGGGTAGCCCTGCATGAGTTTAGTTCTACCCTGCTCAGCAAACATATCATGGTAGTTTTCAAATAAGACTAAACACTGACTTAGATTAGCTGGATCAGGTGTGTGTGTATTTATAGGTTATATCTTGAATACTGTGCAGGACTGTGGCACCTCCAGGAACTGAGAGTTTGACACCCTTTGGCCTGTCCCATTTTTTTGCTCCCTCCCACTGTTAAAACCCAATGTAACTAAGATTTTTACCTCTTGAGGTTAAATTTTAAAATTAGCTACTTTTTACTTTTACTTTTAGACTGTTTTTGACTGCTACTTTCAGGTTGTACTAAGTAAAAATTCATTAATGTAATGGTACTTTTACTTGAGTAGAATATTTTTGCAATTTTCCACTCCTCTGACATTGAGTATTGCATATTGAATCAGCATTACGTCTGTTTTGATATTGTGAAGTTTCTATAATGCTTTGTTATGGATTGGTTTACCTCTTCACATCAGGAACTGAGTGCCGGTGTTTGATTGAGCAGGTTCACAGTTTTGTGTCCCATCTTTTAGTAACAGCATTAAGCGTTCCCACCTGAAATATGATGTAGCAAAACCAAAAAACTTTTTTTGTTATATATTAGAAATAACTTGTTAACTGAAATAAAATCCTTAACACTTAAAGGTGTCTTTCAGAGGAAATCCGGATCTGCCGAGCCGCTGGCTCCACCTTCTCTTCTCGGCGGTCAAATCAAGCGGGCCTTGAAGCGTTCCATCAGAGACTCCTTCGGCGGTTCATCCGCCGGCGCCAGCTGCTCCTCGAAGCCAGACTGTGACCTCAGCGAGCAGAGGTCAAGCCCCTTAATCTCAGCACTGGTGCTCATTTAGTGAAGCAAAACTATAGAGAAAAATATTTGTTGACAAATCAATAACTGAGATGAGATACAGACAACACTGGGAAATCATTAAACACTAACTGTTACTATATCCAACATTCAATATCATTGTAGCCAGAAGAAAAAGATGACTAAAAATGTACTTTAAAAATAACTTTCTACATCTAAAATTTCTCTAAAGGAGGTAAAAAATGGACCTCCACAAGTTTAATAACTGCGGTTTGCCAGATATCATCCATTTAAAACCCCCCACTCACTCCAGAGCTTCTCTCTTTAAAACCCTCTGGAGTCGATTAACGCGTATACGCGTTTTGGGGTATTTTCTCCTGATAA
>NW_024875685.1:0-8297 GCF_018340385.1 Cyprinus carpio
TGCCGAGATACAGCCTCAGATGTGTTTTGGCATCTTACGAACAAATTCGTTGATGCGCTAAACAAAAACCGTTTCGTATATCAGCACGAAATCCATAACTTTTTGTCAGCTTGGACTGAAGATGATCCGAACCAAATTTGGTGAAAAAAAATCGGACAATGTTTGGGGAGGGAAAGCCAAAAGAAAGCAATTTTACCAAATGGCGGGGAGCAGGGAAGTGGCGGGGCAATTGGTATCAATGTTCTCGGCATGACCCAAGGAATATAGAAACATGACTTTTATTGCAATAGTCTAATTTTTTCAAAAGTTATTAGCATTTCTAAGATATTTCATTATAATCTTTTTGATTTCAAGGTGCTTTTTCTGCAAACTTTGGAAGTAATAGCTTCAGGGTATGGAGCCAAAACATTTTTGGTAATTATTGCTAAGTAGCGGATAATGAGTAATGCGTTCAAAAAAATACAGCATTTTGATACATAATTCAAAATGGCTGGCATCTAAAAGGGAAGGAGCATGGGAAATATTGTCGGCTGGTATGACGCACAAAGAGTATGGGATGGGACAAAATTATTCAGTGGTAGGCAAAATATGGCTATATTCCTGGGACCACTAGGTGATGCATGGAAATACTGCAGGTAAGCCTTGTGTCATGGTTATAACACACACTAAAGTTGTCTCACATGCTTAAACTGGCAGGGAAAAGCAGGTAGCCTCACAAGCAAGATCACAAGCTTTTTCAGAGGAATTTGTTTTCGTGGTATTCGAGAACGGTTGGAGGACCAACTTTGAATTCCATTAACAACTTAAGCCGGCATGGCCTGAAGATGATCTGAGCCAATACTCATGAAAATCGACTAACCGCCTAGGACGGTTCGAAAAGGTGTAAGTACCAATTGAAAATAGCCAAAAACTAAACTTTTAGCGCATTTTTTTGGAATAAGGTTCATCTGACTTGGCCTGAGGCAAGGCGATCTGGAGGCACCTTTCATTTATTTAATATCGGCCCATGGATCAAAGTTATTAGTATACAAATATTGACAATGGACAAGTGGTGGCGCTAGAGAGTTGGAGAGGAGGAGACAAGTATAGCATGCTGATTATTCTCAATAGTAAAAAGCCAAATTGATAATAATTTCCGCAATTGCATCTATGGTAAGGCATAGACGGCAAGGAATAGAAGAAGAAGAAGTAGAAGAAGAAGAAGAAGAAGACAAGAATAACAATGCACTGATACAATAGGTGCTTCACGACCTTCGTGCTTGGCCCAATAATAACGCCTAACGGCTACAATAGGTGCTTCATTTATTTTTTCGGGTGCTTGGCCCCTAATAATAAATTTAATAGATGCAAGCAGCAATTACGGGCCGCGACCACAACATGTCAGATTTAACGCGATAGTATACTACAACCGCTAATTTGGGAGGTAAATTGAGGAAGCAGGCATGTAATTATTGCATGGTAGACAAGTAATTAGGGATGATTGTGGGCTGAATGGCGGATCACGCTTGATAAATAAGGTAATACCTGTATATGATAAATGGTTATTACTTTTGGACCAAATGAGGTAAGGGGGTAAATTAGCCAGGAAGTGGGCTTTTGTGTGTAGGAGGTACAAAGCGGTGTTGCCTTGGCATCATTTTGAGGCAGTGGTAAGATGGCATTATGCGTGGCCAAGCAAGTGGGTACAACATTGTTTGTTTGTCAATACAAAAACTATAACATTCTGTCAGTACAAGCCTGAAGGATGATTGTAGACGGCTTTGGTGGTGTAATCCTTGGGACCAAACGGTTGATGAGGAAAGTTTCAAAGAAGTTTTCTAAATATAACCAAATGGCCTACAGGGAAAGCCTAGTGTTTACTATGGACATGTATTGGTATGTATGTTGTGGGTATGAAGCAAGGAATATTTTGGAGACCAAGCTTTTACAGTACAATAGGGCAATGTAATAAAAAGTTATGAAAGTTTTTATAAATGCTAATATATAATGGTTAATGAATGCTTATTATCACTCCAGACTAATAGAGTGGTAAGAAAGCAAATTGATGTATGTATCAATTGCCGAGGAGAATGGTACATGCAGTTTGGTGTAACTATAAAGTATCGAACAGAGATACAGCCCCGAGGGCATTTTGGTATCCTTATAACAAATCACGCTGGAGCTTAAATAAAACCGCTGCACAAATCGACATGTAAATCCATAACTTTTTGTCAGGGACCTGTTTGAAGATGACCTGAGTCACATTTGGTGGTAAATCGATTAATGCTCTGTGGGGAGTTTGAAAGCTAGTAGGGAAGTAATTAATAAAATAAGGGATAGTGGATAAGTACTTAATAATAGTATTTATATCAGACCTAAAGTATAGTGACTATGCGGTTCTCGTAATAAGCCTAATTTTTTTCTAAAAGTATAGTATTTTTTAAGATATTATAATGTATTGGATTACAAGTGGCATAGCAGTACAAATGGGTCTTTAGGTACTTTTGAGCAAAGATGGTGGCGTTGAAGCCCAAAGTAATGTTTGCACCATCAGGCAGATGGAAAGAGTACTAACATGGCTTGTAATTAGTTTCGCTACTTTATTACGGGAAAATTGGCGTATTCAAGAAATATGAGCAACTCAATGGGCTGAATAAATACAAAATGGTCAATGGGCAAATTATTTGTAGCATGGCAAAAACTGTACATCATCGGGATTACTAGGTGGCGCTGAAATACTGTGGTAAGCCTTGTGTCGCGATAGCAAGCCAAGACCTAGTTTTTGTGCTAATACTTAACAGCAGAAAGCAGGCATTCTAGAAGTATGCATGTGCAAAGGTATACATTTTGTTCAAGCAGGGTGGGTTTTGGAGAACGTTGGACGCTGAAAACACTAATTTATACCCTTGCCGGGTATCGTTGCTAGATGATTTGAGCTACTGTGGTCTCAATCGGACTAACCATTGGCCTAGATATAAGCTCAAAGTAGGTTTTTGAACAATTGAAAATAGTTTCTGATTCAAACCTTGGCATTTTAATTCCAGAAGGTATTAACAATGAACATGAATTCCATAACTTTTGCCAGCATATCCGAAGATGATCTGAGCCAATTTTTGGTGAGAAACGGACTTGTGGCTTCCAGGAAGAGATAGAAAGCACTTTTTCAAATATCTAAAAAAATAGAAAAAAAAAAAACTAAACCCCATTTTTGAATTTTGTGGTGCAATCAGATTGGTATGAGCCAAGGATTCAGAGAAAAAAATAGTTCCTCTGTACCTTATGGTTCAAACTATTATTAGCATAATTTTTCTAAAGTTCAGTAACAACTGGTGGCTTAGAGAGTATGAGTTAGAGACTTCAAAAAATCTGCTATGGTTAATGCTGGACACTGTCCCTATTAGTGTTCCAAATTTCACAACTCTTCCAAGAATCGGTTCAATGGGCTGCCATAGACTTGGCGGCGGAAGAAGAATAATAAGAAGAATAAAAAGAAGAAGAAGAATAATTAATAATACAAGAACTTAACGGATACTAATAGGGTGCTCTAAACACCTTCGTGCTTGGCCCCTAATAATAATAATACAAGAATCCTAAACGGATACAATAGGTGCAAGTAGCAAGCTATGCCCCCTAAATATAGCTGCAAGCAGCAATTACGAATGGCGGCACTACAGGAGCAAGCTTCAGATGAACGGCGGAATGAGTAATTAAACCGCTTTTAAGATTCTTTAGGTAAAATTGCTTTGAAACAATAAAGACAACAATTAGTAATAGATTTATTGGCTTAATGCATTTGGACCAATAGGTGGCGCTTGTTGCCATATTAGTGTGTGGGAATGGTCAGTATGAAGTGACTATTGTACTATAAGCACAAATATTTGTGTCTGTATGTCAAAGTTTTGAAGAGATATAGCCTCTTGAGTCACTTTTATTACAGTGTTTAAAGTTATAGCGGGCAAGCAATGCAAAAGAGTTTCGGTTTATCACATGTAAATTCACAAATCCTTTCTTGTCAGTACACAGTTCGAAGGATCATCTGATCTCGATATTTTGGTGAAAAATCGACCAAAGGTTGATGAGGAGTGCAAAAAGTATGTTTTCAAATATAAATCAAAATGGCCGGCTAGAAAAGTTCGAGTTTATTATGACATACAATTGATATGTATGTTGTCGGGTATTACCCAAGGAATATTTTTGAGACATGTATCATTACAATAAATCAATGAAATCAAAAAGTTAGTGAACTTTTCAAAATAAGTAATAATTAAGTAATTAATGAACAAGTATTACTTCCAGACCAATAGGAGGCCGTAAATCCAAATTAATGTGGCGTGGATCAATTTGAGGTGACAATGGCACATGCAAAGTTTGGTGTAAATATGTCAAATACCCAGTAGAGATACAGCCTCAGATGTATTTTTGGCATCCTTCCAGCAAAATTGCTGGTGCTTAAACTTAAAATAAAGTTTTGTATATCGACACACTAAATTCATAACTTTGTGCCAGCATCACCGAAGATGATCGAAGCTCACATTTGGTGAAAATTGGACTAACGGCTCAGGAGGAGGAGTTTTAAATTAGGTTTTCAACATGAACCAAAATGGCGTGACAGGAAGTTTGGCCAATTTTTGTTGTGTAACTGGTATCGCGATTCCTGCATGATCCAAAAAGAATTTAGAGACTCAAGTTTCATTCCATAGTCCAATGTATTCAAACGTTATTAGCATTTATTGTAAATTTCTTTTTATAACTTTTGACCATTGCTAGTATGCGCTGTGCCCACTGCTTTTGAGTACCATCAGGGCACGGTGTCGTAATATTTTTGTAATTAGTTTCAGAACGATATCACACAAGTGCCAGAAATACAGCAACTTAGATATTTAATTCAAAATGGCCGACGCTCAAAATAGCTGGACATGGGGGAAAAATCTGGGTATCATCTGATTCAAATATGATGCACCGGAATCTGAAGAGACCAGTTTTGTGATTTTTTGACCGTTCATTCAGAAGTTGCAAGCAAAATACATTTTCATATCTCCTGACCACTAGGTGGCACTGCGTCGAAACACTGCAGGTAGTCTCAGGTCATGCTTGTTATAACACCCACCAAGATTGGTCTCACCACGCCAAATCGCTATGAGTTATAGCCTCACAAGCATTTTTAGCGTGGCTTTCGTGAGAATTTGGTCGCTGGTATTCGAAACGGGTTGGACGGCTAACTTGAATTCCATAACTTTTTGCCAGCATGGTCTGAAGATGATCTGAGCTAATTTTTTGGTCAGGAATCGACTAACCGTCTAGGAAGAGATAGAAAAGTATTTTTTTCGAAAATCTAAAAATAGAAAAAAAACTAAACCTTGCATTTTTGAATTTTTGGGGTTCAATCGACTTGGCATGAGCCAAGGATTCAGAGAAAAATATAATGTTCCTTATGTACCTTAAGGTTCAAACGCTATTAGCATAAAATTTTTGAAAGTTTGGACAAGTGGTATGCCAGAGAGTTTGAATTAGAGACTTCCACATTGGCTCTTGCTAATGCTGACTGTGTCCTCTATTAGTGCTCCAAATTTTCTCATAACTTTCTCAAGCAATCGTTCTTCTATGGGCTGCCATAGACTTGGCGCGAAGCGAAGAATAATAACAATAATAATAATAATAATAATATTAAATATAGCTGCAAGCAGCAATTATGTGGGCCAAGCACTACTGGAGCAAGCTTCCAAACGAGTGGCGGAATGAGTAATAAAACCGCTTTAAGATTATTTTTAGGCAAATGGCTTGAAAACAATAAAACACAAATAACTAGTAATAGGATTCTATTGGCTTATCACGCTTTGACCAATAGGTGGCTTGCTACCAAATTAGTGTGGAATGGTCAGTGTGAGGTGGCTATTGCACATACAAAGTTTGCGTCAGTATGTCAAAGCTGAAGAGATATAGCCTTGGAGTCATTTTGACACAGTGCTTAAAGTTTATAGCGCACTGTACTAAAACGGTTGCTTCTATCGACACCTAAATCCATAACGCTTTGTATCAAAGCACAGTCGAAGATGATCAGACCATTTTGGTGAAATGGAGGACCAAAAGTTGATGAGGAGAGCAAAAAGTAGGTTTTCAACATAATCAAAATGGCCTATTAAGTTCGCCATGAGACATAATTGATATGTATGTTGTCGGCATGACCCAAGAAATATTTTGAGATCAGTTTCATTACAATAGGTCACTCTAACCGTGCTATGAATTTTTCAAAAATGCTAATAATTAAGAATTAATGAATGTTTATTACTCCAGAACAATAGGTGATGCTTGCTACCAAATCTGATGTGGCGCGGATCAATTTAGGTGACAATGGCACATGCAAAGTTTGCGTAAATATGTCAAATCTGCAGAGATACAGACTCAGATACATTTTTGACATCCTTCCAACAAATTCATGGTGCGCTTAAACTAAACCGCTTTGTATATAGACACTCCAACCATAAGCAACTTTGCCAGCATTGTCTGAAGATGATCTGAGTCACATTTGGTGAAAATTGACTAATGGTCTAGGAGGAGTTTGAAAATTAGGTTTTCAACATTGAATCAAAAATGGCGGACAGGAAGTTTGGCCAATTTTCGTGTTCAATTGGTATCGATGTTCTCGGCATTATCCAAAGAATTTAGGGAGACCACTTTCATTCCAATAGTCCAATCGTATTCAAACGCTATTAGCATTTATTGTGTAAATTTCTTTATAACATTTGACCACAAGGTGCGCTGTGCCCAAAGTTTTTGAGTACCATCAGGCATGGTGTCTAACATTTCTGTAATATGTTTCAGAACGATATCGCTTAACGCTTTAGAAATACAGCAATCTCTAGGTAATAATTCAAAATGGCCGACGCTCCAAATGCATGGATATGGGAAAACTCAGGTATCATTCAATTAACATGATGCACCAATCTGAAGAGACCAGTTTTGTGATTTTTTGGCCAAACCATTCAGGAAGTTCTGTGCCAAAAATATGCATTTTTCGTATCTCCAGACCACTAGGGGCACTGCGCCGAAAACACTGCAGGTAGCCTCAGGTCATGCTTGTTACAACATACACCAAGTATGTGGTTTCCACACGCTTAAACCGCTACGGAGATATGGCCTAATAACCATTTTTATGCGGCTTTTTCTTGAATCTGCTATGCGTTATTCCAGAACATTTTGAATAATCAACTTGAATTCCATAACTTTTGCCAGCATGGTCTGAAGATGATCTTGACCCATTTCCAGGTGCAATGCGACCAACTGTCTAGGAAGAGATAGAAAGCACTTTTTTCTGAATATCTGTAAAAAATAGAAAAAAAAAACTAAACCCTGCTTTTTTGAATTTTGGGTTCAATCGACTTGGCATGAGCCAAGGATTCAGAGAAAACATACTGTTCCTTATACCTTAAGGTTCAAATGTTATTAGCATAAAATTTTTTGAAAGTTTGGACAAGTGGTGGCGCTTATAGAGAGCTTGAATTAGAGACTTCACATTGGCTCTTGGTTAATGTTGACACTGTCCCTCTATTAGCGCCCAAATTTCATAACTTTCCCGCAATCGGTTTCTAAGGGCTGCCATAGACTTCTGCGGGCGAAGTTTTGCGTTAAGAATACACAACACACACACACACAATAATAAGAACCTAACGGATACACAGGTGCCTCTGCTAACCTTCGTGCTTGGCCCCTAATAATAAGAATCCTAACGGATACAATAGGTGCCTGGCACCTTCGTGCTTGGCCCCTAATAAGAATCCTAATCGATACAATAGGTGCCGCCCACCGTGCTTGGCCCCCATTAAGAAGAAGAAGAATCCTAACGGATAATAGGTGCTCAAGACTTCAAAGCTGTCTCTAAACAAATATAGCTGCAAGCAGCAATTACGCCGCCACCAGGAGCAAACTTCAGACAAACGTGCGGAATGAGTAATTAAACCGCTTTAAGATTACTTTACAAATGGCTTGAAAACAATAAGACAATAACTTGTAATAGTACTTATTGGCATATCACGCTGACCAGTAGGTGGCGCCGTTACTAAACAGTGGAATGGTCAGTGTGTGACGCGACTATTGCACATACAAAATATGCGTCAGCAAGGCCAAAGCTTGAAGAGATATAGCCTTGGAGTCATTTTTGACACAGTGCTTAAAGTTTATAGCGCTACTGTACCTAAAACGGGTTGTTTCTATCGCATTAACAACCATAATGTTTTGTCAGCACAGTCTGAAGATGACTTATTCGATTTTAGAAAATCGGACTAAAGGTTGATGAGGAGAGCAAAAAAGTAGGTTTTCAACAT